>NW_027248351.1:4010000-4310000 GCF_041260155.1 Ptychodera flava
AAATACCCTTATGGTGAAATTTTCACGAAATTGAACCTGTTATTATTCACGTTATTATTTCTATATAATACTTATATTAATTATTATTATTATTATTATTATTATTATTATTATTATTATTATTATTATTATTACAAGTTTAGGGGCTATAAGTATTATATAGAAATGTAATAACACTAGTTCATTGAAGCTCTGGGAATTCTGAAAAAGAGGTGTTGTTTATTTTAATTTTGTCAAAAGGGGTGACTTCTGATTGTTGTACGTGCAGCGCAGAATTATACATAATACTGTACGGAGAGAGGGATATCATTAAGCCAAGGAGTAATTAAATGCTTGTCGGAAAAGTGACACTAAGCAGTTTAAAGCGATACCCAGCAGGCACAGACTTTTAACTTGTGTGCGAACCTTATGGATACACATTCAATCGGAAGCCACAGAACAGCGCCACAAACGGCAAAAATTAGAGAGGCACCTTTTTCATCATATAGGCAGAAATCAATGTATTATTGCCTTATTTGTATTGTACGGTGATTGTGTTAACAGCACAATGGCAAATTAAGTGTAATGTTATTGAAAATTGCTTCAAACCATAACATAAATGATCAAAACAGACACGTGCATATAGAATAAAACATTTTTTTTATTTCTTGAAGTGACAAGACTCAAATAAATTACATGTACCGGTAACAAAGTTTCGGGCAAACATCTTTTACAAACTCTCTGAATATCAAAAGTAACTTATCCCACAAAGTTGCATTTTAAAAAAGGGACAAATAAAGAGCTAAACAAAAAATATAGGAACGAAAAGGAAAGGTACAAAGAAACTGAAAAATACAAATTGAAATGATCAAATACCTTTATTTTAAATACAATCTGAAAAAATACAAACAAAATTAAAAAATGAGAAATACTTGAAATCAAATGGACACCTGCAACTTCCAGGGTCGTTGTATTCTGTAAATAGATAAGCAAAACAAGGTTATTTACATCTGTACTTGTTAGTATATATACTAAATCATAATGAAAGCATTTAGAAGTATTTCATTCTTATTTTCATGCTAAAAATTTAACTTTTCCTATGATATTTCATGTAAGATAAAACTGAAGGAAGTTTCATTTGAACATGTGAAAACATCCTAAAATGGTAAGTTTACATTTAATTCATCATTACATATACTGGACTCACCATAAAGATGACTTTTCAAGCATCAATTTTAAATTGAACAAGTCGTTGATGACACAGTCCCCACTTGTTCATTGGTACTTTAATTACAAGTCCTCAGAGAGGATAGAGTCCTCTTCATTAATTAGGTCTATGATAAAAATACTGTGATACAGATGGCGCTAAATGGCCAAGAATGAGTTCCACGGTGGTGAAACATAAAACCAATGTAGGCCGCCATCCTAATTACAAAAGGTCATTAAATGAGTCAATTAGTAATGAATCAACAGGATGTTGCCGAACATTTTTGCATACTATCCTAACACTAATAGATTATCACCGGTACCATATTTCATAAAGTTTGATGCAGTATTTACAAACTATGAGATCAACATCTGTACCGAGTTTCATCAAATTTGACGCAGTATTTGTGGATATATAACTCTAATTAGGAAAGTTCATAAATAAGCAATTACAAATTAATTAAAATGACACTGATAAATGCCTTTTTCATTGTTAAAGCAATGTAAGCTTAACATCTGTACCAAGTTTCATGAAATCTGATGCAGTATTTCTCGACATATCAGTCTAATTATGAAACTTAGGTAATTGACATGATACTGCTACATGCCGTTCAACAAATCGATGTGCATATGTATGACATAGGTCAATGTCCTAATACCAACTTTGAATGATACTGGTGGAAAGATGTCTGAGTTATGGCTCTGTACATGAAAATATCGTAACAAAATGGCCGCCATGCAGCCATATTTAATCTTACTGTCTAAAAAATCTATGGTATGACATAAGTCAATGTCCATGTACCAACTTTGAATAAAATCGGTTGAGACTTGCCAGAGTTAGGGCTTCGACATGAAAAAAAAAACATAACAAAATGGCCGCATGTGGTCATATTGGATCATATCGTGAAACAAATCGACATACATATGTATAACATGAGTCAATGTCCTTGTAACAACTTTGAATAAAATCGGTTGAGATATGATTGAGTAATTGCTCCGTACATGAAAAAATTGTAACAAAATGGTGGCATGGCAGCCATATCGACGTGCATATGTATGACATAGGTCAAAGTCCTTGTACAAAGTTTGAATAAAATCCATTTAGACGGGCCTGAGTTATGGCTAAGGACATGAAAAAATTGTAACAAAATGGCTGCCATGCGGCCATATTGGATCATATCACGAAACAAATTGACATGCATATGTATGACATAGGTCAATGTCCTTGTACCGACTTTGAATAAAATCGGTTGAGATATGCCTGAGTTATGGCTCCGTACATGACAAAATTGTAATAAGATTGCCACATGGCAGCCATATTGGATAATGTTGTGAAACAAATTGATGTGCATATGTATGATGAAGGTCAATGTCCTTGTACCAACTTTCAATAAAATCGGTTGAAACCTGTCTGAGTTATGGCTCTGTACATATAAATTGTAATAAAATTGCCGCACGGAGGCCATATTGGATCATATCACAAAACAAATCAATGTGCATATGTGCAGGTTGTATGGCATATCAAGTAATCCTTGTACCAAGTTTGAATGAAATCGCTCCATGTATCTCTGAGATATCTGCGTGAACGGACGGATGCATGGACGGACAAACGCACACACTGACACACGCACGGACATGACCAAACCTATAAGTCCCCCGGACGGTATCTGTGGGGACTAAAAATACAAGCATCAATTTAGTAAAAATATGATTCATAGAAAGAACCAGATTTCAATGTTTTTATTTACATATTGGTTTGTTATTGACTTAATTAATTTGTTCTTTACATGTTATTTTATCATGATTTATCTTTACTTTTATCACTATGGCCATCATTATTTCACGTTGCTTATTTGGTTCTGTATGAACCCCTTTGTGTTTTTGGCACTTTCACATGACTTGGATTGGTCATCACATTGTGCTCCCTTACCATAAGTTCTAATTTCTTTAAACCATTATGGCTAGGTACTTTACTATACCGGTCCATTCCCTTCCTAATATCATGATGGATACTCTCTACACCGTTCTGTGAGGAAACCAAAGCCAAACCCTGTGTTTTCAATCTGAGGGATGACATGATCTTCTAACATATGCATTTTGGGGGGTACACTTTCATTAGGAAAGTGTTCTCTGTAATATGTAATTAAATGTGATATGTTTGAACTGAGAATGCTAATATATTCATCTGACATTCTATTGCTTGTACTCTAAAGATTATGGCAGGCTGCAAATTTTGAAAATATTGGCTTATACAGGCCACAAATGTGTGCAGCCTGTTCATTCAGCTATGGGCATATTCTTGCTGTGGTCCTGATGACGCTCTTGCACAACGTGTGAATGTTTTCTTCCTGAAACACAAAAAATAAAAAAGGATATGATAACTTTCTTCAAAGAAGCAAACAGAGTTGTTTCACTGAAAGTAGGTCAAAATAATGTAGACGAAATACATCTTCTGTAGTATATATATAACGCACAATAAATCTGACATTGAAAGCTTGAAATCATGACAAGCAGAATACTGAACCTTTTAATGACTTTAGCAACAAAACAGTGTACAGTTGTAAAACACATACTTTACAGCACTTGTTCACATGATTTCTGATGAATGCCTGCCCGTGGTGAGAATGACGTCCAACACCAAATGACTGCAGAGCTTGGTCAATACCGCAGACTACAAAACCACATTGTTTTGGCAGTTTCGCTTTTACGTCTGTAGCTTCAGATATCTAAGAAAACAAAGATAAACACTGTGTTGTCTGGAAAGTATTGACTGCACTACAAATGTGCACAAGCCAAAATTCTGAAAATGCAGCATAGACATGACTGTGCACTTGAGATTTACAATGTTATTGTTTATCATCACAAAAATGATCTTACTTCTGGTATCAATATGCCATTTTCAAAGATGAAGGAGACCCTCTGAGATCTCAGGTTGCTAGACAGGTTATCTGTTGGTGTTCTCACATGATACAGGAAATTTAACACCATGCTAAACAAACATTACATGTTTATTTAACATGGCAACTATTCCAGTTTGATAAAAAGTTTGACTTGGCTAGCAACTCACTGCCACTGAAATTAATTGTGTCTCACAAGATTTCAAAATTAGCACAAAATCATGTATTTTTATTTTCTTAATGTAGTATGGTCTTCTATTCATAAATACTAACCTTCCTGTCAGCTTCTTCACTGAGTTCCTGCACTTTCTCCTGGGCTTTTTTAACTTTGCCCAAGGTCATTAGTGGCGGTCTGCCATCATCTTCACTGTTGTCGTCATCATCATCATCATCGTCACAGTCATCATCAGCAAGGAGAGCCTTTTCAATACTATCAGCCAAGGTCTTAGCTTCTTCTTGGAGTTCTTTCGCTTCACACTCTATGTCTCGACTTGTTTCAACATGGCCACATATGTGTCAAATCCAGCAGGCTTCAGCACGGGTTCATCAATGTCATCATCTCTCTCCAGAGTCATGATGATCTTGATATCCAGTACTGCACAGCTAGCTTCCATCATGGTGAAAAACTTTTAAAACAAGCCAGGAATGATGTGCAACCCTGGGACTGCAACCTGTGATAAAATATAAGGGTTAGCACATGTATCTTTTACTTTTAATGTATGACAATATCTTGTAACGTTCATACCTACCTATTTATGAAGAAAACACTACATACAAATATACAACAACTAGATTGATCACAAATGCTGACATATGTGCTGGCTTCATTGTCAACTTGTTTCGCATATAGCTCACTAATAAACTTCTATTTGTGCACACCGTTATGGACATAGTGGCATGCATACATGTAGATAGGTCACAGTGTGGTCTGTTGAACTGTTCAGAGAAAGGTAAAGTGAACTGATTGAAACAGAACAGAGCTATATGTTTAGTTGGTCAATGAAAGCAAACAACATAGTGGTTTGAATTGATTAATACATACTCTGTGCAGTGGTACATTGAAAAGTGGCTTTCTGACACTATTGTAGTGCTGCATGGCATGCCTTAGGTTTCCACCAGTTGAAAGAAATTCACTGTGACATTTTCTGATATCATCAAGGGTTCTCTTCTTCATTGATGACAATGGTTGTTCCTCCTCCGGCAACTGTGCTTGTTCCTTGCTGATCACACAGCATACGCAAAAATATTTCCCTAAAATATTTCAATGTGAGGAAGACAAGGAACAAAAACTGACATAATTACTTAAAAACCTTAGTGGGTATAGACATGACTGGTGTTCATGAAGTCAATTTGATGTGCATGTGTGAACTCTTGGAGAGGATGTACCTGTAATATGCAAACTTATCAATTTAAATAAGAAATTCATGGTTACTACATTTTGCATTGCCAGTATACATATTAATACTATGTGTAAGAATTAAATTGAGAAATAAACACAAGAATTTCTACAGAGGAAAACAATCATTTGTCAATAGCTTGCAAATATTTATCAAGATCTGACCCACTGTGTACCCCTTCCTTTAAATTTATCTGACCAATCAATGTTAGCTGTGAATGTCTTAAGTCAATGAAAAACTACTACAAATTATCATAATTGTGTTCTACAGCATATCATACACAATGCATGCTGATTATTAACAGACGCACATATTGCAAACTGATAGGTCAAGGACGTACACATATAAATCATAGGTAAAACTGAAGTGTACACAATAAACTGCCTGTCCTGTCAGTGCCTCAACTTTTCTTATGTATAAATCATGGCATGCAAGTATACATTTCATACCATTTGGTCCAGACAATCCATAACTCTTGGCCAGATACTCATAATCTCCCATCATCCGTGCTAATAGTGTCTTGTCCCTGAAATAAATCAAAGTGGAATGTAAGACAATTGTCCACACCATTCTAACTTAATGCCCATGTTCTACACATCAACATGCAAGAAAACAACTTTGCCTTTTGTACTATTTAATGTAGGTATCATATTTATGTTGCATAAGTTTGGTCAGATTTGCACATTGTTTTTCAGATTTTTGGATCAGCAGTATAATGCATGTATTAAACTTGGATAACCAATATGTATGTATCTTAAGTTCCAAATATTGTACCAAAATAGATATACGGTACAATCTGTTCATTGTTTAGTAAAACACAGTATGCATGTTTAGACTTACTTCCACTTTGTGCCATCCAGTTTGTCTACCTGACCTCTGTTAACAGCTAAAGCTATTTCTAAATTGTAATAGGAATCAGGTGCTGCAAATGTACTCCAAATCACTGTATTATCTGCTACATTTGGATTACTGATGTTAGCACTTGGTAAACCATTCTCATGGTTCCCTGACCCTTGTCCCCACCTAACTTTATCCAAATTTCACTGGTAGGTATTGTACCATGCCAGGTAAGTTTGCTAGACCTGAAGACAGATATGAACAAGATGCAAAAACAACAGTAACACATATATTCAGTAATATGTGATAACAAGATTACTTATCCACAGTCTTTCTCTACATGATCATAATAGAGTTTGCACACAATCCCAAAAGTCTGACTGCAAGCCTGCTGTCCCAATATTAATACTCATGTGCTTCTATAAGAGCATATAAGAAAAATCTAGAACTTTTATTGACATGCTAATTACTGTTCTAAAATTCTCTCTCTTACACAACTAATTAAATTTCCAGAAAATTCCAAACATGACCAATTAAATTCATGGTTGTGAGGTCAAGAAGGACAGTGACCTTGATGAGTGTGGGGAAAATGACCTGCATAACATACCTCACTTCCAATATTCACATGCCATGCCTTGAAGTAACGCCGTAATTTCCTCTTGGCAGCCCATGTTGTTCCCATAGCAACTTTCAAGTGAAGGCCAGCACTGGAGGTATGTCAGGAGTGAGTCCCAAGATCTGGAGGATTTTCCTTCTTGTCCTTTTGTTGGTGTCTCACCTCTCACCTCAGCTGCAGCATCGCATCACCACCACCGACAATGTCTCTCCTCTGACTTAACTGCAACACCATCTGACGTCTTGTCCTAGTGCTAGCTTCTGAGGTTGTTTTTCGTGGCTTTGGTGTATATGTTAAACACAATGGCTGAAAAAAATCACACCAAAAATTGAAAAACCAAATTTATCTTTCAAAAGTATATGTGGGTGATAAATTCATGAAATTGGACTAGCTCATTACTTGATGAAATTAATTTGTTGAACCACTACCAGGTCACACATGTACTACAAAACCAAATAAATGTTATTACAAATACAAATTATCATATTCCATGATAGCTTTATCAGAAGAATTTACTCCAAAATCTAACTGTATATTGATATGTGGGTATAGATCAGCAAGAGTAAAGCTGGTAAAAACTCACCTGGCCCTTGGTTTTAACCTTTATCAAACTATCATCACTTCTGTTTGCTTGTAGTTTTTTCTTGACAAGTGTTGTTGCCATTTCTTCATACTGTAGCAGCATATGCACCGCTGATACATTCTGCAACACAATTTCTGCGGCCTTCACTGCACATATATTGTTCTGCCTATCCCTTGATGTTTCATCATTTGATGTCTCGGTATTGATTGGGTCAGGAATGGGGACTGGAGTAGGGTGGCTTCTGAAGGGAAATGGGCTCACTGACGAGTAGCAGTGGTCTCCAGCAATGGACTGGTAAACACACCACTCCGTGTTGTGTTGCAGATCTTGCAGTGGCACAACTGACTTACAACCGACATTCCCATAATCACATGTGACTGTGGCATTTGATAGCATGTTTGAAAAAGCAATGGGGGACTTACAATAGATTCACACATAATAGAGAGACGGCACACAGGACAGGATGAAGAAACTTGCAACCACTGACACAAACATTCAGCACAAAACACATGCGGCCCATCACACAAAAGTTGTATTGTCAATCTATTATATCTTTGCAAATGGACACTCCATTTCTTCAATGAGATCATTGAACCTCTGTCTCTGCAAGGAATGAATCTTCTCATCTTTTTCCTGCCCTCTGTTTTACAGCTGCTGTTAGATTTGTACTACCATGAGTTTCACTCTGTAGTTTCCCCGTCTTTCCTGTCTCCTTGCCAGTGATACCAGAAATGTCACTGCCTTGGTATTAACTTGGTCTGCCCCTGTTTTTACTGTCTTTCTTTTTCTTTCATGCCTTACACAATGCATCAGACACCGCACATCTCCGTACTCTACAGTGTCTGGACATTTCACTACGTGTGTCCCTGGCCGACAGGTTTTGTTATTGCTTTCTGCCTGCTGCCATGAAGCAATGACTCTCTTACAGAAACAACAAAAATTGACGAGTGAACGTCAGAATGTCTTCACTAAAACTGTACTCTGAAACAATTCTTTAACTCCACGATAAAATTGGAGCATGGATAACTTGTGCCATTTATTTTCCGTGCACAAATACGACACCGGTTTTTTAGCACACGAGCATGAAATTCGAATGACATTTTCACAGTCTAGGCCAACAGACGATTGAAAAAGGCGCAAGAAAATATGCCAGTGTGTAAACAAATCCGTTACCAGGGAGACATGCGTGATGGTCCGAAAAACTATGCTCAACTGCAACGCACATATGGACGTAAATAAAAAAACCCACACGCATAAAAAATAACCCATGACAAATCACGCCATAAAATGTACAGATTAAATCACTGCGGACACGGTTAAATCGGTTTCAATCTTGTTAAAATTGATTTACTTAAAATCTGAACCTCGTAAATTACACAACACATTAATGAAAATACTTACAGACCGCCATGCTTTATGTTATCAAGTTGTCCGTGCTAAGAAACTTCTCCTGCAAATATCGCGAGGTCAAAGGTAAACTAGCGATAAACATCCAGCTATGCTGAGTATGCCACCTTGTTAATTGAGAACAGCTTTCACTATCACATTTGAATGCATTTTTTAAATGTTTATGGGTCAGAATTCGAGGAACAACACGCGCACGGCGAGCGATCGTCTCGGTATGCACACAATACGATGACCGCCATCACTGAGAGTGCGTTCGGCTGTTCGTTATTTGTTTGCTCAACCTAAGTTGCCAAGTCGGCCGCGCTGGAAGCAAAACACAGGTGACGTAGTCTGCCAGTATGAGCATGCGCAATTGAGCCTGCGAGCGCGAGAATATGTATACTGTCTCGTGCTATCATGTCGTTGAGCTATAAAATGTGTGCATGTTGACAGAAACTGGACTTACTGCAGAGAATACTTTCCAGGACATCACGTGTAAGTCTCTAAGGTACCAAGGAGGACGTTTAGGAAATCCTTTTAGAAAGTTCACGCCGCCTGTGGCCATTTTGTGGAGTATTAGCTTATACCGTAAAATACGTACCTGCACTGGCTGCAGCGTATACAGCATTTCTACTGTACAGTGCACATATTGCCAGATAATAGGCGATGGAATTTTGCGTTTCACGTCGTTCAATCATTCAGATGGAAATACCGCCCTTCTCAAAACTTTGGTTAAAAAAGATGACAGGTTTGGAATGCTAACTCTGTCAGATCTTGTATATCAAGAATGACGTAATTTAATGAGAAGACATTTGTATTCGAGCACGGCTACAGTTTTTGATTCGAAAACTCTCATCATGGACCGTGGTTGTATTCAACAATCGAGAGGGTTAGGTGAGTCGAACTTTTTCCTATGTCCATGTAGCACTTGTGCAAAAATAACAGAATCCACAGGCCTATAGCGAATCAATAAATGCGTTTTTCACCAAGCTGAAAGGTTGAAAGATCTGTCCGTCACTTTGGGACGAGGTAGATAAATGCAGTCAAACCCAGCTGGGCACATAATGTGACTTTGTTCTGGAAATTACGAAGACGACAGGCCGTGCGGTGGAACTTTGCAACAAAGTTTCAATATCTGAACTGACTACTTGAATGACAGGCACAGGAAACGATGGCCAATAAAACGCATTCTCGTTGCATTTTGATAATAATGTATCAATCACAATGACACAGAAATCTAAATTACTATAACCGAAACGGGATTCCAACCCCTACACACTCACGGCAACATCGCCTAGCTGATAGGCCTCAGACAAAACCAGTCGGCCACTGCTTCCAACCCATGAAGGGTTATGTCTCCTCCGGCAGAAGGGCCGTGGCCAATTTTAGCCCTGTTACAGTATGTCTCAGTGCTGAAAAGCCCATGTTGTTGCCAGGTTGTCATGGCGACTTTTAAAATTTGCATACCATTCTGAGAGTGAACGGGTTGTTAATAGGTCACAAAACTTTTGAGTCCCACTGTCGTCCATTGTACCTGTTTCCTTGGGTATTAAAGGTGTGCAAGTATACACATCAAAAGACTAGAAAATTCACTTCATGGGCAGAATCTCGTAAAATAGCCTTTTCTTGTCTGGTTAACGAAAAAGATACCCCTGATATAAAATATGCATGGTAAATAAAAAAACCTGTGGTTACCTAAATGGTTACCGTGGCAACATGAAACAAAATGAATATGGAGTTCATGCTGTGATAAATACACTTATGAGAGCATTTGCATAGTAACTGGGATTACTTTTAATGGAATTTGGAAAACTTTGAAAGATTAAAACGCAAATATGTCACTATGGAAACACAGGGCAGTAAAAATTGATATCATGTTTTGTCTTTCTAACCCAAAATAACCCTTTGATATAATATTTCTGTTGATTACTGGATTTTTACACTGGATATTTGGTCTTTCTAACCCAAAATATCCCTTTGATATAACATATTCTGTTGGTTACTGGATTTTAGGTGGAATCTTTGAAAAACTGGTAATTTTTATTCCTGAATGGTTACCATGGAAACATCTCACATTAAAATGAGTGTGATTGTTTAGGTGTGCTAACAAGAAAAACCCTTATTATGATTTTTTACATGAATCAATAGTCCTTAATAGGAATTAGTGAAAGAGTAACATTTTCAGTCCCAGAATAGTTACCATGGCAACTCGAAACATTAAGATAAGTCTGGTTTTTGTGTTCTCTGACCCAAACTCCCCCACTAGGTAATTTTCATATCAATCAAAGTAACTTTTCATGGGATATTAGCAAAACTGAAATTTTCAACCCCTAAAATGGTTACCATGGAAACATGGGGCAGTGAAATCGATATCATATTTGGTCTTTTCGACCCAAAATACCCTTATGGTGAAATTTTCACGGAAATTGAACCTATTATTATTCGCGTTATTATTTCTATATAATACTTATATTAATTATTATTATAACAAGTTAAGGGGCTATAAGTATTATATAGAAATCTAATAACAGTTCATTGAAGCTGTGGGAATTCTGAAAAAGAGGTGTTGTTTATTTTAATTTTGTCAATAGGGGTGACTTCTAATTGTCGTACGTGCAGCGCAGAATTATGCATCATACTGTACGGAGAGAGGAGGGATATCATTGAAGCAAAAGGGTAATGCTTGTTGAAAAAGTGACACTAAGCAGTTTAAGCGATACCAGCAGGTATTGACGCGAATTGTGACGCTATCCGAGGGTCTGGACGTTCTTGCAAGCGACCGGTCGGATATCAGCCTGATCCGGATACTTTATGGAACTCCACACATCCGTTAATCAAAAAAAAATGACAAGTACCATAGGCAAATTAAATGAAAAATGAAAAATAAAAACATACCGCGTATTAATAGGTCTACCAGCTAGTATGTATTCTCTCCGCCCACTTAGATAGGTGTTTATTTTGACGTCACTACCCTTGTGAATATTCATATACTTGCTAAAACCGAATTTCGCTGTCTGGCACCTCACATGCACAGCGACACGTGACAGGCCCATCGTTGCGTGGGTGCGCGCGCGCACAAAACAAGGCACAGCGCTAACGACTGTGGAGAGTCTATGCCAGTGCAGCTGACAATATGAGCATGCGCAATTGAGTGTACGTATATGCGCGTGAACGTGCAGTCTGGAACTTCTTCGTCTCGTGCGAGTCGTTGAGCTTTAAAATGTTGTGCAAGTTGACAGAAACTGGAATTACTGCAGAAAATACTTTTCAGGACAACACATGTGAGTCTCTAAGGTAACAAGTAGGACGTTTAGGAAATCCTTTCAGAAAGTTCATACCGCCTGTAGCCATTTTATGCCATTGTGGAGTATAAGCTTATACCGTACCTGGAGCGTTTACAGTATTTCTACTGTACATATTGCCGGATAATATGCGATGGAATTTTGCGTTTCACGTCGTTCAATCATTCAGATGGAAACGCCGCCCTTCTCCAAACTTTAAAAAAACAGGGTGATAGACTTTTGAATGCTTACTCTTGTTATAGACTTTGAATGCTTACTCTTGTATAACAATGACGTAATTTAATGAGAAGACATTTGTATTCGAGCACGGCTACAGTTTTTGATTCGAGAAATCTCATCATGGACCGTGGTTATATTCAACAATCGAGAGGCTAGGTTTAGTCGAATTTTTACCTTTGTCCATGTAGCAGTTGTTCGAAAATAAGTGAATCCACAGGCCTTTGGCGAATCGATAAATGCGTTTTGCACCAAACCGAAAGGTGGAAAGATTAATTATTTTTGCCGCATGTCAATAGTTTGATATGACTATTGCCTTTAACAATAATACTGGCTATTCCATTGTGCTATAGGCCCCAGGTTGACACACATGTGTAGAGATTTTTATAGAAACTATTCCGTAGCTATTTGAATTTCTTTATCTATTTTTGCGGTTTTGCAGTTTCCTGTTTTTTGTTAACCGATTAGCTGGCACACGCCAAAACGACTAGTCTTTGCGGTTTTCTATAAATGAGTTGGCACACACCAAAACGATTAGTCTTTTGCGCTAGTATTTCTGGGCACGTTTAGTCTCACTGTTTACCTCCGGTTGGTTAGCAACCGCAGTTTAATTGACAGCCGATTCTTTATATTAGGGTAATTGTTCCAATAAGTGTTTCCTATGACGTTCGCACAAGTGAGAAATAGGGAAAAATTCATTGAGAGTTGGTGTTAGTATAATTTTCTTTACAACCAGGGCAGTATTAAACACAAAACATTTTATTTGTAATATTTCCCCCTTTTCTTGGCCTGCTGGGTTTTAAAAAAGTGTTTAAAGGTATACAGGCCCTATGTTCAAATTTAGCCGTTGCTGCCATGGAAAGGGAGATCTAGCTAATCATACAGTATATGGGGTCACCCCAGGTCACACAAAAATAATGCACCACTAGATGGTCATAATTTTACTTTAGTTAAACAATCAGAAATAATTTGTCTTAGTTATTCTTCCTTAAATGAGGAAAAGAAATCATAATAAATGATTCTAAAATGAATATCAATACATCGTTAATCATGAATCCATAAAATAAATATGTACCAGTGAATCATGTTTTAAATTTTAAAAAAATTGGCGCTACTGTTACTGCTTGTGATAAATAATGGTACATTGGGTGCTAAGGGGAATTGGGTTCATAAAATTAATTTGAGATACTAGTAGAATTAATTTTAGCACGTAAAATTAATTTGAAGGCATAAACTTAATTCAATGAATGCATAATAAGTTAGTAATATACTATATAACACTTATTTGGGATGACTGCATGAAACAAAATTAAAAATGCTTGAAAAATTATTTCTGGTCTATATAAAATTAATTCTAACACACTAAAATTAACGAAAAGCATAATTTTGACCAGAATGGCCCCAGTATACATTATCTTTATTATTCTTCCTAGCTGAAGGCAAAGAAATTACAATTATTATTATTATAGAAAAAATGTTTAAAGTTCTTACTTAGAAATCAATGCAATAAATAAACAATTGTTAAAAGATGTTACTAAGAAATCAATGAAATAATTAAAAAAGAGTGAATTACGATTTCAATAAAAAATGTTACTATGGCAACATAAAACAAAAATGAACATGGAGTTCATGCTTTGATAAATACACTTAGGAGAGCATTTGCATAGTAACTGGGATAACATTTAATGGAATTTGGAAAAAAAAAAACATAAATAGGTTACTATGGAAACATAGAGCAGTAAAATTAGATATCTTGTTATATCTTTCTAACCCAAATAACCGTTTGTTATAATATTTCTTTTGATCACTGGATTTTTACACTGGATATTTAGTCTTCCTACCCCAAAATATCCCTTTGATATAACACTTTCTGTTGATCACTGGATTTTGGTGGAATCTTTGAAAAACTATAGTTTTTACTCCTTAATGGTTGCCATGGAAACATCTCACCTTTAAATCGTGTGATTTTTTGGTGTGCTAATCAGATAAAAACCCTTATGATCATTTTTTTACATCAATCAATAGTTATTTAATAGGAATTAGGGAAAAGTCACATTTTCAATCCCAAAATCGTAACCATGGCAAATTGAAACATTAAAATTAGTGTGTTTTTTGTGTTTTCTTACCCGAACTCCCCAAGTAAATAATTTTCATATCAATCAAAGTAATTTTCATGAGATATTAGAAAAACTGAAATTTTCAACCCCTAAAATGGTTACCATGGAAACATGTGGCAGTGAAATCGATATCATATTTGGTATTTTCGACCCGAAATACCCCTATGGTGAAATTTTCAGGGAATTGAACCTATTATTATTCGCGTTATTATTTCTTTATAATACTTATATTAATAATAATAATAATAATAATAATAATAATAATAATAATAATAATAAATAATAATAATAATAATAATAATTATTATTATTATTATTATTATTATTATTATTATTAATATAATTATTATATTATTATTATTATTATTATTATTATTATTATTATTATTATATTGTTGTTGTTATTGTTGTGTTGTTGTTTTATTTTTTTTTTGTTGTTGTTATTGTTGTTGTTATTGTTGTTGTTGTTGTTGTTGTTGGTTTAAGTTTAAGTTGTGTTAATTTTTTTTATAAATCCTGCAGTGTTTGCGACAGTTCTAAGTCTGGACGTTTTCATATTGTGGAATCCCATTATTTATGACATACTATGTTCCTGTTTCTTTGTATTTTCAGCTTTATTTGTGATTGTTGTATTGTTGCTGTCAATCTTGATGACCTCTTGCCTGGTGGGGTATATTAAAGATGCCCTTTTCTATTATAAGAGGGTTCATTGAAAGAAAACATATTGCACAATGTTGCTTGAAATGATAAACCTTAGAGATGATATTTTCTGTCGCTGCATAATATTCAACAGTTATATAATTTACAAATAATGCCATACCAAAATAGTCTCTTCACAGTTTCTTTGTTTTTTCTTTTCTGTTATGGTATGGTCTCCCGCTCCAACCAGAGGGTAGCTTTATGCTTTAAAGGGGCGAGTTAAGAATGCCGCACACATGACTCTAAGAGCTGCTACTCTGCAGTATTTGATTTTAACAATTATCAAGTACACCTGTAAAACATTAAATCTCCGAAATTATGGAGAATAAATGTACGGTACAATAAGAGAAATCGATTGCTGTATACGTAATCACTGATCAAAATGTCATTTACAGGAATTTTGGCAGCAATATCGGATAAATGCAGCTTATCAAAACGCCAATGTTAAACACTTTACTGAAATGTTTTGTCATTACTCAAGAAATATACTTTAAATTGTTCTAATAACTGACAAAGATTGTATAATACGTAATGTACAGGCAAAATGTTATTTTATCGGAATTGTGGCGATTATTGGTATAATAAATTCAAAAAATCAAATTGAGTAGTGTAAGGGATGGGTAAAAGATGACCACTTTGCTATTTTAAGCTTCAATTGAAACAAATGAAACTCTTCAATACCTATTAGGTGGGAGGGCAAGGGGTATTGTAAAGGGCCCAGACATCACACTTTTCCCCTCTCCTTTGTGACGCACTCTATTTCCAAATTAACCATGGCGGTAATGGATTAACCAATGTAAAACAATGACGACAGGACAAAACGTATGCCGCTGGCTTGCATTGAGTTCTACAGAGCTCTGAAACAGAATGTGTATTTGAAGATTGTGTACATTTGGTACATTAGACATTACACACAAAAAATTTTCAAGGATTGTACACCGAGCCGTTAGAATTATTTTTACATAGACCAGAAATAATTTTTCAAGCATTTTTAATTGTGTTTCATGCAGTCATCTTAAATAAGTGTCATATAGTATATAACAAATTTATTATGCATTATCGAATTAAGTTTATGCCTTCAATTAATTTTATGTGCTGAAATTAATTCTACTAGTATCGAACCAAATCATCCTTATCACCCAATGTACCATTATATTTATCACAAGCATTACAGTAGCGCACAGTTTTTGTATTTTATATAAAACATAATTCACTGGTTCTTATTTATTTTATGGATTTACAATTAACGACGTATAACAATGTTCATTTTATAATAATTTATTTTGATTTCTTTGCCTCATTCAAGGAAAAATAATTCAGACAAATTGTTTCTGATTAACTAAAGTAAAATTATGGCCATGTAGTGGTGCATTATTTTTTGTGTGACCTGGCGTCACCCAATACACTGTATGTTTCTGATGATTAGCTAGATCTCCCCTTTCCATGGTAGCAATGGTTAAATTTGAACATGGTCCCTGTATACCTTTAACGTTTTTTTAAACCCAGCAGGCCAAGACAAGGGGAAATATTACAAGTTAAATGTTTTCATGTTTAATATTGCCCAGGGCTCGAAATTAACTTTATTCCCTGGTAGTCCCCTTGGGCAACCACATTCTGAAGTTTGTATCCCGGTGACACTGGCTGGTAGCCCATGCATATTAAGATCAGGGGTATCATCTTTCGTTAACAGACAAGAAAGGCTATTTTACAAGGTTCTGGCCATGAAGTGAATTTTCTAGTCTTTTGATGTGCATACTTGCACACCTTTAACGCCCAAGGTGACAGGTGTAATGGACGACAGTGGGACTGAAAAGTTTTGTGACCTATAAACAACCCGTTTCACTCTTCACAGTTGTATGAAAATTTTAAAAGTCGCCATGACAACATGACTACAATATGGCCTTTTCAGCACTGAGACATATTGTAGCAGGGCTAAAAATAGACCATGGCCCTTCTGTTGGGAGGAGGCATAGTTTCCGTGTCATTTTGATTGATACATTATGATCCAAATGCAACGAGAATGCGTTTTTATTGGCCATCGTTTCCTGTGCCTGTCATTCAAGTACGTCAGTTCAGATATGGAAACTTTGTTGCAAAGTCCACCGCACGGCCGGTCGAGTGCAGAACAAAGTCATACTATGGCAAATTTCTATGCCCAGCTGGGTTTGACTGCATTTATCTAGCTCGTCCCAAAGTGACGGACGCATCTTTCAACCTTTCAGCTTGGTGAAAAACACGTTTATTGATTCCCCAAAGGCGTGAGGACTCGCTTATTTTTGCAGAAGTGCTATATGGACACAGGAAAAAGTTGTTGAATACTCACTGTTTCAGTGATCCGCCATGATGAGAGTTCTCAAATCAAAAATGTTGCCGAGCTCGAATACAAATGTCTTCTCATTAAATTACGTCATTGTTATACAAGAGTTAGCATTCCAAGTCTATCACCCTGATTTTTTTCAAAGTTTGGAGAAGGCCAGCATTTCCATCTGAATGATTGAACGACATGAAACGTAAAATTCCATCCCATATTATCTGGCAATATGTACAGTAGAAATACTGTATACTGTCGCTCCAAGTACGTATAAGCTTATACTCCACAAAATTGCCACAGGCGGCGCAAACTATCTGAAAGGATTTCCTAAACGTCCCACCTGTTACCTTAGGGACTCACTTGTGATGTCCTGAAAAGTATTCTTTGCAGTAATTCCAGTTTCTGTCAACATGCAAAGCTCAACGACAAGATTATAGCACGAGACGTAGTGTACAGACTACACATTCACACGCAGGTAAACTCAATTGCGCATGCTCATATTGCAGACTACACTGGCAAACGAGTGCGCATACGTGAAGGTATATTTGCAGCAAATACACTAGCATACACTCTCCACAGTCGCTGTTCCTTGTTTTGTGCGCGCCCATACTGCCAAGATGGGCCTGCATTCGAACACCTCTTTTTCAGAATTCCCACAGCTTAAATGAACTACTTTTAGATTTGTATATAATACTTTTAGCCCCAAAACTTGTAATAATAATAATAATAATAATAATAATAATAATAATAATAATAATAATAATCATGCTCACATTTCCCTAAATACTTGTGCTTAAGACACTTTACATTTATTTTAAACCCTGGTCACAGGACCTAATTTGAAACCACTCAACTTCCTAAGGAAGCATACAAAATTGTTCTGGCGACCCTGCTCTTCACTTCCAGGGCGGGAATAGGCCACTGGGTAGCCTGCTGCCTTTAACACATCCTGCACGGTTTCGACCCTTGCTTATATCCTTTGCGACAATATTATAGTGTAGCAGTTTGTGCACAAAGAAATAGATTAGAGCCATAGCACCAGCAATGCTGCTGCCAAGAGGGGCCATCTGTATAGCTTGAACAGGTGTTTATCAAGAATAACCCTGTATGGGCATGTGAACACAATTTTTCTCATTTGCCAAGTAAGGATCAAACATTACCTTCTTTTGCTCGTCTGGCTTTAGACAGCATAGATCCATAGCACGACATGCACGTCTTTAGTTTTTTCTTTTGCGTTATTTAATGGGCTTGAGAGATCAGCAAGGTCTCCTTTAGAATGCCAAATAATCCTACATATGCTGCTGCCATGGGCACACTGCCCCGGCGAAATGTCAACTGTGATGTACCATGGTCAACAAGGTATTTGATGGTTTTTGATGTTTGACCATGAACTACCATGGTTGGCCATGATATGAGACCACAGTAGGCATTCCAATACTATGGTCTACCACAGTAAACCATGGTCTACCACCGTTAACCATGGTCTATCATGGCTGACCTGTTTATGGATACCAGCTACCGTGGTTGGCCATGGTATTTGATGACTCATGGTAGTTTAATTTTGATGCCCAATTTTCTTGATGATCATATTGATAATAGGCTGTATGTATATACACTCCTATATTTACATAGTTGAGTCTCTTGACATCATTCACAGTTGTTAGAGAGAATTTATGTCATTGCCGGGGAAGCTTAGACCAATTTGCTGTATTCTTGTTCATGTCAGAAGACTGTGGACACATATCGAGCTGAATTTCTTGGAATTATGGACATGGAGGGCATGAAAGCACTGCTGCAATGGCAGGAAGTTAAGACTATCTCAGTCTCACTCAATCTTTGCCACGAAACATGATATCAACATAGGCAAGGTCATAGGTCCATTGTCATTGGACCTTTGACCCTTTACCATGATGTCACATGTCATAAAGCAATGCATTTGATTGCCTCATTTGAAGCAGCCATCTTCAAAATTCACTTCAAACAGATTGTCTGTTCAGTGAACAACTGGAAAATTAGCAGTGTTTTTAACATAGATTTTGGGAGAAAGTTTGGACTATTTTGCTCATCGAACATTCAGGGAAACACTCAGAAGATGTTGGAGTATGATCTATGATAGAATCTGAAGGGCTTGGCTGTTATTGCAGTGGACACTATAATGGAGGCTAAGTTTGCTGATCCTGAAGCGAGTCTGTCAAGTTATAATGACACCAGTCAGGGATCACTGGTGTTTTGCAGAGTTTTGGTGAGGTTTATACCTAGATTTTTTCCGCTCTGACAATTTTCAACCCAAGGTTTTGTTTCAAAAACCATCAAATGCCATTGGTCGGTGATCATGGTTGACCAAGGTTAATAACATGGTCAACCACGTTTGATGCCTATGGTCAACCATGGTTAACCATGGTTAACAACCTTGGTTTACCGTGGTTGACCATGGTTGGTGACTATGGACAACCATGGTAATTTGTGCCATTTAACAACCACGGTCGACCATGAACTATCAAGGTTGACCATGGTCATATGGACCATGAACTAACATGGTAGTCCATGGTTGACCACAGACACTTTCGCCGGGGTGCTCGGGACATAGATGAAGAAGAGACTGATGGAAAACACTGTCTGGCCCATATACGTGGTGCTCCATCCTGTAAAGATGCAATGAAGCTGTCTCTCTCCATCACATTACAACAATGGAGGCATCTCAGGGCAACAACGTTCAAAATGCTTGATATACAAAATATATACACATATACTGAGTCTGTACACTTGTCAAATACGTTAAGTATACACTTATGTTTGCAAATAAAATGCAAAACTACAGTGTACACTAAGCGTGCAGAAGATCGCATTTCGTATACTCATGATCTGCATAGAAATGTGCTATGCATATCAATGTATTGGATTGTTCAATAGACAAAGATATACGTTGCGTATGCAGTTAATATTTTCTTCAATATACGTTCAATATATGTAAATATGCTAAGTACATATCAGGCATTTTGTCCAGTGGCAAGTAATGAAACAGCCCTCCAAGAGCCACCATGATGGCCAACACTTCCATCATTTCCCCTTCGGGTTCAGCATCAGACTCTGCTGCAGTGTTGCAGTCCCACCACCCCCTTGCAAATGAGTCTTAGTGATGGTAGGACAAGGCAAAGGATTGGGTTTTCCCTGCTTCTGATGCAAAATTAGGCCCGAAAAATGAAACAAAAAGAAAATTTTATGCTGTCTACCAAACATGCCCTCTGCTGAATGCAAGCAAAACAGATGAACTGTCCTTCCGTCCAAGTATTTCTGAAGGAATAGTGATGGGTCCTCTGATCATCTTGAGTCGTATATTTGTGTTTCCTGCCGAAGAGGTCCTGATTGTAGAAATATCTGTGATGGCTGATAAAAATTTCCTGGCAATTTGACTTTTTGCCGTTCCTTAGCAGATGGCCTCCAATGGTGACGTGCATGTAACTGCTGTCAGGGTCCAAAATTGCCCCGTCTTTTACCTTGTGTCTTCGTTTTCAATGATGCAAATTTCCCAGTTGAGGCGTTGTAACTAGTCTTGTCGCAAAGGCTGTTCAAAATCTTGAAAGCACCAAAATTACGCAGTCGATCATCACCTCACGAATAATTCACATGTTAAGAGGATTTTATATAAGGATAGAGGGTTGAGGCCAACAAGTGGTCTTGACAGATTACACCAAAACTGATTCTGGAACACCAAACAACAAAGTTTAATGCTCTGGCCAGTATTTGATGGAAAACAAGCAGTTGCCTACTTTGTGTTCCTGTTGGTAAGGATATTTTGCTTGAATATTTTCTTCCATAAGCGATGAACTGTTCTGCCTGGTCACAAAAATTTTAATTCTTGTGAGCAGCAACTTTAGATTACCAACTTTTGGTGCATATGACCCATCCACCGCTCGGACCACTTGGATGCAGATCATTGTTTTGAGCTTAAAGCTGTCTGGGTAGATGGCTATCTTGCCTATACATATTTAGCGTATTTTTCAGTTTTGCTACCACCAGCTACAGTTACCTTCATTTCCTCAGTATAGCAATTGTGCTTTTTCTGCATATACCTTTCTGGGGCTGGTTGACGTTCCCTCCCTCCTGGATCTTAAGCTCCTTAATGAGATATTCTTTATCTTCGCCAAGTCTGGGTCACCCAGTTGCTGACTGGCTTGGCGTGTCGCGCTCAGCCTTATAACTCTAAGCAAGTGCCTGAACAGGATATAATGCATTGAATCTTCTAATTTCCTTTCCCCCTAGTGGTTGTCTGTGTGACCTTGATGAGAACATCAGACATGGCGACTGTGCCATTGGTGACTGTAAAGGAAGGAATGACAGAAGCCATTGTGTTGTTGATGAGCTCTGCCCTTTTGCCGTATTTAGGCCTACATTGATTCAACAACTCAACCTGTAATTGCGCTATTCAGTAGGGAGTGTCCTTTGGCATAACACAGCCAGCTTGTTGGCATTTTTAGAGACTGAGACATGAATCATGCATGCAAAACCCACGAGATTGAAACATGTATCTACCTTTCGTGTTCGAGATCACCTTCAGTAACTAATATTCGCTGAGATAACAATGCTCTCCGCTGTCTTCTGGTTCCTTCAACATATATATGACGTCGAATCTATAGAAATATTTGTGTTTAACACTTTAGCACAAATCCGACAATGTCTGGTATAAGAGCTTAAATGTTAACTGTTTGTCAGGTTTTGCTGAAACAAAACATACAAAGGAACTGTGACAAAGATCATTTAACATGATTGCACCGCATCAAAAATATGAAAAAGTGGATTTAGCGTCTGGCAGGACAGCCTCAGTCCGGGGTAGACTTGATCAGGAAGAACTTGTTGCCTTTCAGTTTCTTCATCTTGAGCACATTTTTCGACATCTAGAAATCAACATTGCAAATTCGAGTATAAAAACTATTGAGACAGTGCAGGTCTCATCTGTCCAGTTCAGGAAGTCCCTTTGTTAGTAGTATATATAATGTGTATAATTAGGATAAAATTAGAATATTTACACCCATTTTATCCATTGTAGCTACAGAGGGAAGGAAAAATTCCCCTCTGTAGCTAAAAATAACATGAAGTGAGGTGACCTATATATGAACTCCGCAACAGCTGGCACTGAGTCACTCCCGTTTACAGATGACTCACTGACATATATTTAGGTCAGCGGGGGAATTCCCTACAACATCTGTCGGAACGGTTGAGTTTCCTATGCAGTCATTTGTTCGATAGATTCTGACTGTGCTGCAGCTCGGTACCGTTCCGTAAGGGGTTCCAGTGCTGATTTTTGTCTTCTGGATGTAAGTATATACTCGTTTTCTGGTTGTGTGAATTCACTATGTTTTTTTCCTACGCCTATCGAAACGACTTATGTTAGATTTTAGTCCCTACCCTACCGGAACCGTTCCGATCTTGAACACTGTTGCGCAATACCTTTTCAGACTTTCCGGTAGGACTTTCGCGATAACTTCGAGTGTTGCTTAGCAGCCATTGATGTCATGACACAGGTCTGTCATTCTACAGTTTTCATGAAAAAATTTCTACAGAATTTTTCTGAACTCAGGAGTTCCTATCGGTACGAACTTGTTCACCCGATAGATAAAAATTTTAGAAATTTCCTCCGAACTTAAAATATGCCGGAAGACCATTACTTCAAACAAAATGAGACGTTTTAGATAAATGGTACTGATATCTAAAGTGTAAGTAGTTGTATCTTTTTTAACAAATGAAATGTTGCCGGAACGACTTTCTTCCGGAGTACGAGTAAAAATATCTAAATCTTTTTTATCTTTATCTATGGTTATGATAATATTGCAAGGTGTTCTTGAATCTGTTTTTATAGCAATATTTCCAACTAAATCATCAAACTCTTCTCCTGTACCCAATTTTATGCATTTGATAAAAACTGTACCATGTTCAATTATTTTCATATTATCAGTCATCTGTTGATTTGAAGTCTGTAAATTTAATTCAGCTGTCTCCTCTCCCATACTCTTCAGACCCAGTTTCTTTTAAAGTTCCGTCCCAAAATAAATTTACTGGAACCCTGCTAGCTGTATATGAACAATAATTCTCCCATCATTTATCCACCTTCGCAGTGTATTACCTGTCTTCATTATTGTATTAAGAGGACTAATTTTTAGGTGAACCGTTATACGAGTAGTGTAATGTATGGGTTATTAGGCTTAAGATAAAGGCGAAAATCGGACAATTTATATTTGTTAACATTGCTATCAAAATAAATCACATTCGGAGTTCAGCAACTCCACCTGCAATTTCACTATCCAATATATCTAAGATATTACGCGGTACATTATAAGGCCTGAATTTCTGACTAGCCGAATCCCATGTCAGAGCAAAAGGAGTATGGTCATTTTAAGCCTTTGTAGCGTCTATTGTGATTTCATCGACGTCTTTCAGTTCGGAAAATTCTACGGCATGTTCGTGGGTTCGCAACGCGGCAGAGGCTAAAACAAAAAGTTTTTTTCACGGTCCTTGTATCAAAGGACGTAATCCTTATTATGATTACCTGCTATCTTAGTATTATTGTTCACTTTAACATCACTTAAATCTTCAAGCTAAAGATTTTGTCCATGAATTGTACCTAGACCGAAGTTGCTTGGACCAGACATACTCGGTAGGGTCGTATATACAGTGAAAATAAATAATACCTTGTAATAATATACAATCATGGCTTTAGCTATAAGAATGACAGTTCTCGATGCTGTATTAAATGTAACGGCATTCACAGGAGGAAATATTATTGGACAAAAGCTTTCCGGGAATGGTGAGGCTCTTATTGAAGAGAAAATTTGGCATGATAAAGCATTAGAAAAATTTGAACATGATCGCAACGTCTGGTCAGAAAAAAGATTACTCCAGGCTGATTGGGAAAGAGAAAATCAGGCTAAAGATATTCATGCTGCGGCTGAATTAAGAGATACAGATGCAGAAATCCTGGAAGAAGCGGCGGCAACTAAGTCAGCGCAAGCAGCACAAGCGTCAGCGCAATTCTCAGATTATTACCAGCCCAGTCAAGAGCAAAAGAAATATGAAATGATTTATATTGCTGGAGGATTGGTCGTGGGATGGTTTATGCTGCGTTAGCTACAGCAATTCAATACAAAAGCTAGTTGGCCAGTTATTGAAATTGACTATGTTTCCATCCTGATCTGTTATCCAAATACGCATTGAACTCATCCAATCTGAACCCTTTCTCAATGGCATGGAAATTGAGCCCCCGTTTTTTAAGTCATAGGTGACCTTTTCACTTATTTCTTTTGTATCCTGGACGGTAAGTATTTGTAAACAGTCCGATACTTTCCCCTGTATGTATTCGCCCGAGCCAAATGAAACATAATTTCCAGTAACATCAACGACATCTGAATGAACTATATATTTAGTGACTGTTAAGAAATCCGCTCTCTTCGGGCTCATAGTACTTTTTATCACGGGGTTGTCCTCAGGTTTATCTGAAAAGCCGACGAGGTTAGCGAAGTTACCTGTAGCATTAAAAAATACTTTAACATCTTTAGCCAAAGTTAGAAGAACGCGGTTTGTCGGCAGATGTTTTTCAAAATTAATTTTCTGCTTCAACGCGATTGCTTTGTTGAGTGTATCGATATTGTAGTTACCTGGACGTATTGATATAGTCTTCTTCGGTTGCCCATTTTCTTGATATTTTAATATACTATTCGCCCCCGTTATGTTTATTTAGTGTTATGTTATTATTTAGTGAACACTGTAAAAGTCTTATTTGAGTAAACTGTGATATGTCAATGCAAGGGTCAAAATTAACAGTAACCGGTTTGCCTGTTTTGCTTTCAATCCAAATGATCATACTTACTGTATATACATTACAATTTATAAGGTTCTGCAGGAATAAAATCTTTCTGTTCAAGGAAATCTTTGGTCGCAACCGCGGCAGCAGTCGCACCACCTAATTTAGCCAATCGAGTTAGATTTGGTCGACTTGGATCACCAATATCTATTTTCAGAAATTTGTTGGAGATCATTAGATATCCCATCACGAGTCCAGCGATTACAATGCCATCATACATTGTGTTTACAACTGTTTTAGTATCCATGATTGCTGACAAGTATATAAAATAGAAAAATAAAATAATTACGGAATTCCTTACGGAGTTAATTGAACTCATACAATGTAGAGGAACCTTGACTTGGTTTCGTTCTGGAGGGGGCCGCTACCGTTCCGGGCTCTGTTTTTGTCGCTTTCTGAAGCGGCTCATCTTTCCGGAGGGGACAATTATGCCGAGCACGCCCCCAATATAGTCCTAATGCAGTCAATGAAACTCCTATAATTCCGAAAACAAGATAACATTTATTATACCTGCTATCACACTGTTCTTTTGTCATAGGCGGTACCCTATCGGAACGGTCCCGAAAGGGGCTTATACAGTTTGCCACTACCGCATCGCTATCATTAATCATTGCTTCCCGCTTCATCTTCTTGTTTTGCCTGTTTCATTTCGCTAGTCGCTTGCCCGCAGCAACTCTCCCTGGATGCTTCGTTGGTATGTAATTTTCTCTATATTTGCGCTGTGGCTCCGTTCCGAAAGGGTTCCGAATGGTAGTCGTCAGAGGTGTCGGAGTCGGGCGGGGCTGTTTCCATTTGCTGAGTCGGAGTCGGTGATTGCGAAGTTGAATCCATTTATTTCGGGTATTATATTAACCCGATTTTTTTAAAATCTAAATGTTTATCCGTAATTAAACCGGTGGAAATAGAGCAAGTATGGGCCCAAAAGTTTAGGCTATCCATCCTGATAATCGTTTTATTTCACTGTTTAAAATAAAATCCTTTTTAAGATCAGTGGCATAGTTATCTCGGACATCGACTGGAACTACCTGACTTATTTATTGCTCTTGCTCCTAGATCTATGAAACTTTGAGTGATATTATCACTTATAAGAGAACTGTATTTCGCTTCGTACAATATGAAGGTTTTATTTACTGTCTCATTCCCCATTTTCCACGTCTGCAACTGAAATCTCCTTGCCAAAAAATAACTTACTTTGACCACTTGCGATGACACAGAGTATTTTTTCACGCTTCATCTCTATTATGGATCGAGCGTCTGACGCTGCGGTTGGTAGTGCCCCTTCGGAACCATTCCGATAGGGCACTGTCGTATTTGCCGCTGCTGATGACTTTATTAAATTCTCCATTGTTTGCAGTATGTTATCTATTCTTAGTAAAAAATAAAAAATTCGTTTAAACCTGAATCCGAAATATAGTATTAACATAGTCTGGAATGTCAGGACGATTCCAAAGTATGGAAAATTCTCCTCCATTAAAATCTATCTGTATATAGAAACACGAATCATGAGTACAGACCTATTCCCGGTTGCTTTTCAACTGAATAAAAAACATATACCGACAGTACAGCATGCTAATATTCCTTCCAAACCAAATGACATGAAACCTATTCTCAAGGACTTAGAAATATATGTAATGCCGACAGAAAAATTTACTTTTCATCCAAGGGATATATTTAAAGATAACGTAATCACTCATCGATCAGCAAAAGAAAGTAATGTCTGGCTGGGCAGCCCGCACATGAAATATTGGGACCAGCAATTAAATTTCGCTGTATGGTGCAGCACTACTGGTTGTGGTATATCATTCGCCCATCTCTTCGATAAGAAATATCTGCCGCAAATACGATCATTCTGCCGTTTTCATGTATACTTTACAATACGTCGGATCCTTCATGAAATGGGCGTTGCACTTCCAGACGATACTGTCTTCAAAGCGGGCGACAATCCATACAATCTCGTCCAATATGAACTTCTATGTACAGAATTTGGAAATATAAGCCCAACGAAGTCCGACTTTCGTTATCGTTTCGGTCAAAACTCAGGTCTTGGTTATGGTTATGAATATTACACTAATCGTGGGCCCGTTCGTCAGCCAAAAGCAATATACAATGGACATGACTTTTTCCTCTCCGCCGACGGAGGCGTTTTCTATACACATACCATTTTTGGAAAGAAAAAACATGTACTGCCCGACAAAGACCGACCACATTATTATTTCTTCCAAAATGATGGAACGGAGGGACAATATAATAGTTTCATTCCTCTGAAGGGAGACAGGGGACTAACAAAGGCCGGTCTCACCGGCCTCAATGAAAGCCTTGAAGCCTACGTATATTGCATACTCGGCGCACAAGCAAATATTCGCAGTACCATAGTGGGCGATACTGGCAGTGCACAGCAAGTAAGAAAAGAATTCGGCGTTCTCCTCGAAGATGAAATTCGTAATACTGACAAAGTAATCAGTTATAGACAAAGTAATCAGTTATAGGCGATACCAAGACACAATAATGAATACTGGTGTAAAACTTGATATGGCTGTTTCGCCCAATTTACTTCTCTTGCCGTCTAAGATGGTTATTCTTTTGGGCCCGGCAATCTCAGGTTGCAATTATGAACTGCAATACGCAACAGAATCTATGGTCTTCGGGGTGAATGGTGATATAAACACGGAAATTCGAGAAAGTGCTATACATGAGATGGAAGGGGAAGAGGATCCCGTGAAGTGGCAGGACGCTGTGCCGCCTCACAATGACACGAGTCGGATTCCCCTATCGCCTTCGGAACGGGAACGGAAGGCAGCAGGTACAGTCGCCGGCGCGGATCTTATTCACGAATATGGCAAAATTGGTTTGTTATCTTTAGCCATATTCATTACATTTATGTACAGTATATAGATCCGATGTATGCAACCGTGCCATTCAACATGATTATAACTGGACCGACAAATTCTGGCAAAACAGAATATGTAATGGATCTCCTCACTGGTCCGTACTTAAGGAAATTTGAATATATAGTTTTCATTTGTCCGACATTCATGAACAATAAAACGTATAATAAAAGATTCATTTTCACCGATGACAACGTGTTTATATTTCCAGTCGGACTCGATGCTGTGGATGATACACTAGCCTTCGTACATAAAGAATGGGCCGGCATGAACACTTTAATAATCCTCGACGACTGCGCCTCGTCCAAAGATATGAAGAAGCGCAGTGACTTTTTAGTCAAACTTGGTTTCAGTGCAAGACACGATGGATTATCTCTCTTGGTTCTGACTCAACAATATACTAGTATTAGTAAACCATTAGGGAAAACATACAGATGTTAGTACTATTTTACACACCTAGCAAGACAGACAACAAGACTATTATAAAGAATATGGAATGGAGGTGTCAGAACGGGAGGTGGGTTCCCTAATCAGGCAATTGAAAAATACACCATTCAGTAAACTAGTATTTCATTTACGGCATCCGTACGACATTCAATTTTTCGTATAATATAGCTAATCATGGAACCTCAAGGCTCTACCAATAGGAACACCGAAGGCTCTCTAAGAGAATTATATTACAACCCGAAAACTGGTTTTGGAGGTGTACAAAAATTATATGACGCAGCACGTGCCAGCGGACTAAAAGTTACTAAGAAAGAGGTACAGGACTGGTTAAAAACTCAGCTAACTTATAATCTACATAAACCGGTACCTCGTACTCGTGGCGGGAGGCGCGTTTTCGTAACATCGATAGACGCCCAGTGGGAAGCGGATCTTGTGGAATTCCCTTCACCATTCGCAAAAGAGAATAAAAACATTCGATACATGCTAACAGTAATCGATGTGCTCAGCAAATATGCATGGGCCAGGCCGATACAGTCAAAAACGGCTGATGATACTCTGAAGGCGCTACAAGACATAATTAAGAAATCTGGGAGGCAACCCGACAAACTTCAGACAGATGAGGGGCGGGAATTTACTAACCGAAAAATGCAGAAATGGTTGGAGGAGTCAGGAATTCACTGGTTCCACACCTACAGTGACAAAAAAGCTAGTGTCGTGGAACGTTTTAATCGTACTCTTAAAACGATGATGTGGAAATACTTCACATACAGACAGACACGTGAATGGCTCGGTATTCTACCACAACTTCTCGAGAATTACAATAACACCGTACATGGAAGTATCAAAATGAAACCTGTCGATGTAACAGAGGACAACGATTGGCAGGCATTTTATACACTTTACCCTGAGTTGGCAGCCATGGGAGCTAACCCTGAATTCAAGCTGGGAGAACGGGTTCGAATTACAAAATACAAGACCACTTTCAAGAAAGGATATTTACCAAATTGGACAGAGGAGATTTTCATAGTTTCAAAAGTGGTGTATGCAGCTGGATTGGGAACCCCGCCAGTTTATAAGATAAAAGATCTGAATGGAGAGGAAATACTCGGCACTTTCTATTCCGATGAACTTCAGAGTGCTGCTGGCGCAGACGAGCTGTACAGAGTAGAACGAATTTTGAAGACGAAAAAAATTAGAGGAAAGAAATATTATCTGATAAAATGGAAAGGTTATCCAGAAAGTTTCAATAGTTGGGAGCCAGAGGAAAATGTTATTAGAACTTCGTAAGTACCCTTCGGAACGTTCTGTAGTTCCTGTGCTGGTACTTGTCCAGTACTAACGTAAGTACTAACATAAGTAATTACGAAAGTTATTCAATAAGTACCATGGAAGAAGTCTTAATTTCTTGAAAGAAGAAAGTGTCAGTTTACCACCCCGCTTCCAACCGCCCGGCCAAGTATTTATCATGTATTGTCGTAAGTAATGTTCACTTATTGCATCTTTTTGGCTGTATGTGGATGAGGTGGTACCCCGGATCCATGAGGCACATATTAAGTTTGCAAGATCTTCAAAGCGACTTCTCATGTTGCCATGGTCCGTTCTTTCGAGTCCTCCTTGTTCAGCTTTATCGATAAGTTCTGGTTGAAGTATAATGTACACAACTGACATGAGCCATAGACAAGTAACTTCAAAGTCTTGCCTCTTCATCATATCAAGTGCCTGTAAGTCAAAAGAAGCATTATAAGCGTGCACAGATTCACAAGCATTAAGAAGTTTGTGTAGGTTCTTGAGTGAGACTCGAGGTTGTTCTAGTTGTTCTTGGCTAGGTGGATAGTAAGCTTCTTCAAGTTCCTCCTCGCCGAAACCGTCTATTAAAAATCCCTGGCTGCCGCCGCTCCATGCAATTCCAAAATCAAAAGCTCGTGGAAAATCTACTGGCCCGACTGTCTCTGTATCAATTGTTGGATTAAAGTATATTCTTGAGAACTTCAGGTGTAAGAGATTGATAAATTACCAAACATGAAGTCCTGTAGTCATTACAAATTTCTAAGAAAACTTTTTTGAACTTATCATGAATCTCTTCTAGTTCTTTTAAGGCGGCTATTCATATTGTCTGGCTCGAGTTAGAATATTCCGCCTGCAATAATCAAAAGGCATATCTTTGAATATGATAATGGAACTATGTAAATGGTCAAATGCTCTAGAAACAATCTTGTTTTTCTTCCAACAAACGGAAACGCCCCGGATTCTAGAAAAAGTTCAGATGTTGAATTATGGAAGAGTCACAAATAATGTAGTTTGTGTTGGCTTTCCCAGCCTGACATTGTAAACTAAGAGTATGTTCATAAACTGATTCTGAAAATCGGCAATCGAAACTTTCCATCATAAAAGTCGGCAATGTTGCTAGAAAAACTAGTGTCAAATTCTGGTACGTGAGTCGCCGCCAAATTTACTGCATTGTAACTCTTACCACTTCCAGTTGGCCCATTTATGAATATGTATGACATTTTTGTTCTACATATCATAGAAAAAATTTAAAATTATTTTTCGTAAAGATATATTACGATAAGACAATGGCAACCCTTCTATTTCAGATGCAATAAAAATAGTGTAGAAAACGTCCAAATCAGTGACGGCAAACTCATATTTGGTGAATATGTAGATCCTATTATATTATGTAGACAGTGAGCTAGAAGTGGTTTTCAATATCGGACCTAAATATGGTTCAAAAGATCCAGCTACATGTGATGAAATGTGTGTCCATTGGCAACAAAGTCTTCAAAAGTTTACTGATTTAATAGTATTCTGTACCTTAGGTGAAAGTTTCGATGCACCACTGCTAAAAGTTATGCTGCAAGCCTTTCATCTAACAATAATTTATTATTTTACAATCCATCTAAAATGTACCAGAAGCGAGGGAGCGACAAACAGACAAAGTATTTTAAATTTCGGTTTAGAGGAGGAGGAACACTTCCGATTTCGCTACATGTATTGATATAGTTCAAGAAATTGACTGTGGTTTTAAAGCAGTGAGCCGATTGCCAGCCAGAGAAAATACTGCTATTGTACCTCGTAATATCCGAAAAGGTAGTAAGATAGAATTCTTAGCATTTAAACCGCACTAATTTAAAAGTAATCTTTCTTTCACTATAGAGAGGTTATTTTGTGCCACGCCTAAACCAGAAATTCAAGATGCTGGAAAAACTCGTCGACTTAGAAAGATTAGGCGAGATATATAAACAAATAAATGCTGCTAAAAATATTATAGTGGATTTTGATGACCTATCATAGAATATTTTTCTTTTTTAAAAATTTTTAGGATAGTATATATTATAAAGATTATTATGGACGTTTCCCGCCGCTTACGAAAAGCATTCTACAAGGCAGTTTTACAAAAAGAATTTCCTGAAGTCAAGCGAGTCGTGGATATTGAAACGATCGATATCGAAGGTGTGACCAAAGAAAGAAAGATGTACTCTGTTTATACAGATATGGAAGTAAAATTATTGGATCCGAAAAACGGGTAATACACAAATTCGTACATTGCATAATAAATTAAAAGATACATACACAAAAGATGTAAGAGGATCGGATGTGAAACAACAATTAATAGATCGCTACGACCATATGCTTGATACAATTAGCAATGTTGAGGGTTCTGGTCTCGTTCTCGAGGAGATACTTAATTTTGAAGTAATTCTAGTAGAAGTTTTACTCGGGGCCGGCCGCCCGATTCAACTTCCAAAATGGTTAAAAAATAAGCATTGTGTGAGCGATCTTATTCTTCCTTTCGGCAGCGATAATTGTTTTCAAACGCAGTTGTACATGTATAAAGTTAGGTGACGAAAACGTTTGATGAAAAGAATGTGGTCAGACTAGAAAAAAAAGGAATTCGTACACTCCATTTATGTCCGATTACTGTTTTGATGGAATACCATTTCCTACGCCCGCTGATGAGACTGTATTCAAGCACTTCGAGCAGCAAAATCCAGGCATCAAACTCCAAGTATTTCAGATCTACAAAAATGATCCCGATCCGTCAGGCATAACTGTGTTATATAGTGGCTGTATCGGAGCTGAAGGCGGAGCCCGTTCCGAAGGCGATAGGGAACAAATAGCAAATATCTTACTGATAATCGGCGAAGACGCGGGTCACTATGTACCAATTACTAAATTAAATCGCCTTCTTAATTCTAACAGTAATCGAAAGAATGAGCGCAGACAGAAGTGTATTTGTATGGTTTGTAAGCGAGGTTTTGCATCAACAGAAGAATTAGAAATACATCAGGTATACTGTGGAACAGACACTGCTCAGCCAGTTTTTCCTAAGGAAGTGTGTCAATTCGAAGGACATAAGAAGAAGGTGCCCTGCCCCTACGTCGTGTATGCAGATACTGAGGCAATTATTGAGCGGGGCACCGGCCGACACATTCCAATTTGTATTTCGTATGTTATGATTGAACGATGGCCGGGCAGTACCTTTCGGAACGAGCCGAAAGTTTTTAGTAAAAGAACATTCACAGGTACAGATTGTGTTACAGAATTTCTAAAGGATATGAAGAAAAGGGCTGAGAATTATTCGAAATCGTATTATTGGAAAATAAAACCGATAAAAGATAGATCTAATTACAACGATCCAGACTGTATTGCATGTAAAGATCAAGCCGGATACCGAATAGTGAAGGATAAAGATACTTTTTATTGTGAAAAGTGCCGCCCGTCGAGAACCATTCCTATCTACTTTCACAATCTCAAGGGATATGATGGTTCTTTTATTTTACAAAAAATACATGAAATCAGGGATGAGGGTAACGAACCAGAGCCAAATATCATAGCTAAGACGGGTAATGGTGGAATTATGTGTCTTATGAAAACATTTATTTTTAGTGCCTCAATTGTTGTCGATGGGGGAGGGAGACAAAGAAACGTTTCTTTTCTATAAAGTTTATGGACAGTGCTCAGTTGATGTCTGGGTCGCTCGCGAAGTTGGCAAAGACTGTGCCAGAGGATGGATGGACGGCAGTACCACTTTCGTACCCGGACATTCAGCGGGCGAAAGGTTTCTTCCCATATGAATATTTAGATTCTCAGAGCGATTGGAAGAGGAACATCTCCTGGAGAGACATAAATTTTATAGTGAATTAATTGAAGAGGGGATTTCTGAGTCTGATCACGAACATGCATTGTGAGTATGGGACGAAGTTGGATGCCAGACGATTAAAGATTATATGGAATTCTATTGCGAGACGGACGTTCTACCTTCTTGCGAAAATTTCCGTGACACATGTTTAGAAGCATATAAGTTAGATCCAGCCCACTATATGTCAGCGCCCGGCTTGACATGGGATGCTATGTTACTTTATACAGGTAATAAATTTAAACTCATTCAAGATGCTGAGCAGATGAATTTCATTCAGAGGGGAATTCTAGGTGGTATCAACCAGTGTAATATTCATTATTTACAGACAAATCATCCAGCTTACGGGAATTACAATCCAGAGAAACTGTTGACCGAAATAAAATATCTCGATGCTAATAATCTTTACGGATGGGATATGAGTCAACCAATGCCAGTGGGCGGACTTCATTGGATGACGATGGAAGAATTGTTAGAATGGGAAGGCGGAGCAGGTATCGATTGGGGACCCGGCGCAAGATTTCCCAAGTTTTCTAGAAGTAGACTTAGAATATCTGGCTGAATTACATGAAGAGAATTCCGATCTACCTCTCGCGCCGCATCACTATGAATTTCCGAGGCAGGGAGCTACTGCCGAAGGAGTCGACTAATTACAAGTCTAATGGACAGAGAGAGATACGTCTTACATAAGTTGCTTGAATTCTATCTTCAGATGGGAATGCGACTGAAAAAGATTCATTGGGCGCTCGCATTTGAAGAGGCGCCGTGTCTCGCGGAATATATTGACTTTATACACAAATGAGGGCAAAGGGAAAGACAGATTTTGAAAAGAATTTCTATAAGCTAATGAATAATGCAATGTTCGGCAAGACAATAGAAGACGTTCAAAAGTACAGAGACTTTAAATTTGTTTCGGGCCGGAACAGTACGGATAGTGGTCGTAAAAAGGTTCAGAAGTATAATCCAAAGATGAAACATATAACTCTCATAACTTCCAAAGAGGATGGCGATTCCTGCGACAGTGTCCTACTGGAACTGAAAAGGGATCAATATGAATATAAAAAGCCAGTTTTCATTGGCGCGGCAGTACTGGAACTTTCTAAGCTGCTTATGTATGAGACGCATTACAATTACTTTCGAAAGCAGTTCAAAGGAATACGATTAGCCTACATGGATACTGACAGTTTTGTTTACAGTGTACCTCTTCCTTCCAAAGACGTAACTTTCAATGATATAGTCCGAGAAGATGTAGAACAGAATGGTGAGAAGTCTATATATGATACTAGTGGGATGAAAGACGGAATTCCGAAGATTAATAAAAAGGTGATAGGTAAATTTAAAGATGAGTTGAATGGAGAACCTATTCTTGATTTTGTCGGCATACGCTCGAAAGTGTATGCTTTTCGGACTCCGACTTCGAAAAGAAAAAAAATAAAGGGATAAAAGATGTTTGTGTTAGAAAACATTTGAACTTTGAAGATTATAAAGATCTGTTTGAAACTTGGAAGGAGCCACGAGCGGGCACATATTGTACAGTTTGTACGGAAAAAACCTTGAGAAATCCGTAGTGAAAAGCGTAGTAAAATCATGATGGCGCCAAATGATATCAAACATGTAGCAGTTATACAATCCAGACACGAGCGAATGGTTGGCAGAAACATGGCCGATAGGCCGGGGTTCCACTTCAGAACGCTAACGGAATTAACTTTCATATTCATTTAATCCATAATGTCGCATTTGTCTTTCTAGCGGTGGACTTAATCCTTCTTGTTTTTGAATTTCTAGTGTCTGATGAAATATGTCCTGAATAAGTTATGAGGCCTCTTTTGTTGAACCTTTTTCTTGTTTTGTGTAAGCAGCTGTTTATATTGAACGTAACAATGTTATATTTCTCTCGTCTTTTTGATACTCCTGTTTTTCCTTGTATTACATCAATAATAACACCTGGTATAGGCGTAAAAGCTAAAAGAACTTGAACTGTTGGAATTGCTGCTATGACAGCTGAACTTACAAGAATTCCCTTAGTCACATTAAGAGCCATATCAATTCGGCCCATTAATTTGTAACTTCGTCGATATGCGGCGCTAGTTCTTTCGATATAGTCGGCCAATTGTTCAACGCTTTCAACAACTGAGACGTGCATTTTTTTACTGTATATGTAAGGCATGATAAAAAATAATTGTAGTAATATAGAGACACAATATGGCAGAAGGAGGAAGAGAATATGGTACAGAAATGGAGACTTTAAAAGAAAGTAATGCAGATGATGATGATGCTGCTACTGCTGCTGAAACATCTTTTACCGGCGATGATAATGCCCATGCAGTAGGCGAACCTTTACTGGCTAGTCCGCATATAGATCCTACGATTAAATATAGAGTAGAAATTACAAAGCAAATGGCTGAACAATTCTTAGACGAGAATAATATTACTGATGAAGCAGCCCGAATTGAATTGATTAATAATGCAGAGATTAGGTACAGAAAGCTGTATTATAAAAACCTCAGGCTATCAAAAACTACAGGACGTGGATTTAGATCGCTCGAGACAGTAAAAAGAGAAGAAGGAGGATATGAATTTGTAACTAAAGTATACAGTCGGAGTGGGGGCAGCTATCGCTCTAGCACAGAGCCCGATTTTGTGCGTTCAACATTGTATTCTGAAGATGTGAAAAATGATAAAATACCGGCTGAGAAGATGACACCAGAAGACATTGGTATACTTAAAAGATGAACTGACATTCTTACGGCAAGATGCTAGCGGTAATGCAGATAAAATACAAGCTTTTGAAAATAAAATCGAACAATGGAACAATCTAAACCCCGAATATAGAGCTATTAACCCTTGACTACCTATGGCGCCGGATATTTCCGGCGCCATATTGAATTACCATATACCTTGAGTGCCGGAAATATCCGCACAGTTAAATGGGCGTATTTGCTTCGTTTTTGTCGCTAAAAATCCCCGTAATTTCGGCGCCTGCACGCAGCGCAACTAAGATTGATGTATTCCATTCTGGCCTGAATGTGATTGCGCCCCCGTACGTCCGAATATGGCCAAAATCCGGAAGCAAATGTCGTGACCCATGACCTCGACCCTGAAAGGTCAGGCTGATCACTGAAGCGTCGTGCTGATTGTTTACAGTTTTCAGGATCGCGAAGATGTTTATGGTTTTTTTTTAATGAAATGAAATGTTTATTTATTGAAAACAAATGATTTATATGTAAATATGTTCTATTAACAGCAATATTCGTGAATGAAACTAGAGAAAATACAGTGTTTTACTATAAGCCAGTGAAATTTTATAGCAGCCATATTATCAATATGACTGGTCACATGACTGGTCATGTGTTTGGTCATGTGATATATTGTTCCCTAAAATGTATTTTTAAATATTGTGAAATATTTTTTGATAAATCATAACCACTTTAGATGCATGTTTCTGCAAGGAAGACATAAAGCAGGTGTTTACAAATATAAAATGTGTTGATTTTCAAATACAGAATCATGTCAGATGCTGATGTTTATGGTTTATTTACTCTGCCTTTTGTAAGAAAAACCTTAAATAGGTACATCTATAAATAAAGTAAAGGGTAGTTATTATTACATATATGTAAAGACAATGCCATGAAAATTGCAACTGTATTCAAATTTGCGTCATTTTATGGATTCAAAACACGTCCTGGTGCTTCAAATATTCATATTCTTTGCCAACTCTGGTCACATGACATGTCATGTGATCAGTCACGTGACCTGGAAATACAAACTTTATGTATGAAAAAGTGGAAAATTTCATGCTGATTCAGAAAATATATGGTTTATTGGTACTTACTTAATTTTTACTCTAAGCAGTGTTCATGCAATGACCATACCCCAGATTTTATCAATATTTACATAAGGCGCCTGGTATATAGGATTACATTGGCCTTGGTAGTCAAGGGGTTAATGATGATTTAAGGATTGCGAATATGCGCATTAAAGATCTTACATTGAAAAAAAGAAAATAACGCTAGAGAAAAAATGAAGTTGAAAGTCATTAAACAGGAACTTCCCCTATAAATGCCGGATTACAGTAAATCTATGCAAATGTCAAAAAGCCACGCTACTGATCGGACGTGCCGTATCTGGTCCAAGAATCGTGTAATTTTTCCGTGTTCAAGCTCTTTAATGTCACCGAATGTCGCATATATTGCCTATGAATATACAGCGAATGCAGTCTGGTCGAAAATAAACTTTGAAAATGTCGTAATTTTTGTCAGAGCCGGCATATGTTTCAACAGCGTGTTCCGTGAAATAGCATTTGACCCCCATTTGCAAATGTCACGACACTGTCAATCATGATTATTCAAATTTATCACATGGTCAGAGCGATGTTTACCCCACTGGTCGAGACAAATATAACGCACCGACTAATCAGAGCAATGCAATTAGATAAAGATTACGTTTCCGTCTGCCTGTCTCTGTACTTTACTTGGGCGTTGATCAATAGGACAAAGCTCCCATCCTGATCGAGCAAAGAAAGCGCGGGTTGCTTCCTTTTGATCTTCGGATAGGAAAACTGTGTATGGGATAGACATAGCCACAGTTGTTACCGTTGCAAACAACCAACAAGTAATGACGCTGAAACTAAGTCCCAACGGACTAGCTAGTCATCAATTTTCATAAGAAAGACGACGCACAATAAATCACACTAAAGGTGCTAACGGCTTGTGATGTCATACAGACAAATAGGAAGCACTTTCTGCTCTGTCCACCTGCCCAATCGCTTTTTTCTTTTCTTATTTCGCTGATATCTGTGAACAAAAATGAGGTGTTGGCGTATAGATAACCCGACACTAAAATCACAGACCCTAAAAACACCCATGAGTTTATGTCATGCGAACAATACGTAACATTTTCGCTTTAGACGACGTCCCCATGGACTCCAGAATGTCGTCCGGTTTTTTTTTTCACACTAACGGACAGCAAAGGGAGATACATGTACTGCGCAACTTTTCATTGCTTCTTCCTGTGCCAAGACGTTTGGGTGCTAAAAGGCACACAAAATTACACCTGTGTACCCTAATCAAGACACAGATAAACATGTGAGCTGTGGATACCCTAATCGTGACACAGGACATGTTCCAGAAACGATTCACATATTCAACTTGCGTCTATAGATTGCCAACTTCTTTGTGCCGTTTATCAAACTTGATACCAATGGTCATTTCAAGACTTACATTATCTTCACCCACGGTGTCAGCAAACTTTTGTACTAACACAACGAAAATGAGAAAACATTGTAAAATGAATGTAATATAATGAAATGGAGACAGGTTTCTCTGAACCTTTGGGATAAAAACCATACCGATGAGAGCATGTCAGTTTTTGACTTTGGTTGTGACCGCACGATGCATGTCACACTATTGCATCAAACTAGTAAATCAATTGAGAAAAATACAAAATAATTATTATGTGCAACTTGCAGGGCTGTGGTGGGAGGCCGTATAAACGGTAGAACTCCGGGAACACACAGCATCGTACGAAGGGCTATACCATGGTAGTTCCATGGCTATACTCATGCCTTCACAGATCATTTTCCGCAAGTCAGTGATCGTATCACCAATCGCGTCTTCGATACTGCTCTAGAAAATCCATTTGACATCAGTCTATTTTGAATTTTGTTTTAGTGTAGTATTTCTATTTAACCAAAAATAAATGACAAATAGGTTTCTGTTACCGTATATTTGAGACCACAAGCAATATTGTTACTATTGGCACATCGTTGAAATCCAGTAGTGCATTAGGCCTACTGCTTTTCTAGTCATTTGCGTCTGTCACAGTCGATCCGTGAGCAAATGTAACAAGTGATTGACGAAAAGCGGGCAATACGCATCTGTCTTTTCATTTACAACTACAGTGCTTCGAACTTTGCGTCACCAGATAAGCGAAATGCAAAAACTGCATAGAAAGACAAACGTCATTCGCGAGTATGACGGCGATGTATCAGAACAAGCTTACTTGCGATCGCGGCGAACTACGCCACGGCGTGGTAACCTCAACGCTCGGATTTGTCATACTTGTACAGTATATTCCAATAGTCTCAGTTTCAATATATGTCAATGGAAAATTTTAAGTTCTGTTTGTTACAAAATTAATGCATTGTTCAAATTCCTGTAGGCCTATATCGTATGCAGTCAAAGTTTACGTTACCTCAACGTACATTTCACCTCAATTACGTCACCCCGGGGTCAAATCCTGACAGTCACGTGTCACTTCGTTACGGTCGGCGTTGCGTGCTCATGGCATTGCTTGCGAATTTGCGGCAGTTGTCGGACGCTGCCAGCACTGTTTATGTTGTCAAATAGAAGGCGAAAAGGTTGCTATTGATTCATTCCTTATAACAACTAAACTAGTTATACATAAGACTGTCATCGTGCTGTAGTAATACAACGAAGTTTTAGTTTTAGTCGACGTTCACACTGACTGCAGTTAGGCAGACATTGGATATCACTACGGCCATAAAATGATCGCGTTCAGTGTATTTTACTCGTGGACACAAATCTCTTGTTCAGGTTTCCATTACATCTAGACGGAAGGGGATAATTGAATGCTCTAAATCCCTCTTAATCGGTAACAGATATTGTTTACCCCTCAATTAACCATCGTCCACACGTGACTTCGAAAAGTCCCGCCCAGTGTATGTAAATTGTGAGCGTCATGAATAATCGTTTTATTGTGCGCCCACGGTCCTGTAAGTTCCTGTTTAAAGGATCCTGAAACGGGCACCCAAGGAAAAGAAAAAAGCCGAGAAACTACTAGCTGAACTCATAACAAGCAAAGCTAAAATTGACAATCAAGTTAAATATGAACGTGATAAGATCAGTGGGGCACGTGAAAGTCTGGCTACTACTACATCTCTTCGCAATACAGGTTAATCGTTCACTGTTAGTTTTCTATTGAAAACAGCAGGATAGGTGGTTGGATTTGTTGGAGATGGTATATTTTTAACATGTTTAACATTAGTCATTATAAATAAAATTATGTATTAATATATGACCAAGCATGTTTGGTGAAAAGAATATTACAAAGTTTCTTTCTAAAAATAAAGACCTGTTTGGTTTCTCTGTCGAATTGGAATGGTGTAAACTCCGACGAGTAAATCGACATATTCTTCGAGCAAATCCAGGTGTCCGCCTCAAGATGATAATCTATATCATAACACATTAGCTTTCATTAAGGAATGTCAAAAGACTAACTTCTTTAAGCGACTAGAATTCATAAACGTCTTTCAGGAGGTTGATAATGATGAAATGGAAGTCCAACATTTACAAGAATATTGGGTTCTTCAATTGATTCGCGACACAGGTAATCGATTTATATTTCAGTCAGATGGAAATATTTATGTGAAGATGTGATTTATTTTTGATTTTTTCTTCTGAGTTACTATATACATTACACGAAATGGGGTACGATAAATCATTATCACCGAATTTCAGCAACCGAAAACTGAATGGAACTAAGTCAGAAAGAACTCATCATGTGATTGCTCATAATCCAAGTGAGGCAGATCCAGGCCAGACACTTATCATACGATGTCAAAAGTTAGAAAGCGGAGTAGTACTAGTTCCAGATACTTTCGATCTGGTTTTTGATCTTGAAGTAATGGGTCACGAAGATAATCGAGTAGTACAAAATGTTGCAAAAAATATAATCGAGCGTATGGTTCTCACATTTGAGGGTCAGGCACTTTTCAATTTGAATAAATATAACCTTACTGAATGTTATCGTGATCTCTTCAAACATAAAAAGGTGAGAACGAACATGACACTGTACGGAATTCAGAACAAAAATCTAAGAAAATTGAGAAGTGGCGCGGTCAATGCAGATCACGCCGTCGTGGACGATCGTTTACTTTTTGACACATATAAAACAAAATATGCTATTCGTCTGACTCATCCCCTCATAACAGGTCATGGAGTTGCATATCCATCAGCATTAGGGAGTCATATTGAATGGGAAATTACATTGGCACCAGCCTCCCAATTACTTGTCAGTAATAATGTTGTTACACCCAAACTAAAAAAGATTTAAATGGAGTACGAAACAATATCTGATCCGACCTCACGAGACAAACTGCTGGTTATTACAACAGTGGAAAAAGTTACCTTTACGAGTATTTACATTATTTTAGAACAATCCCATTCAAAGAATCAACAACGGTTATCAATGAAAATATAGATGTACCACGACGCAGCATGAGAGGTATTGCGATACTCTTCACTAAAAATCAGAATCAGTCAGAACTTAATAGCGAACTTTTCTTTAATCCATCCATTGAATCTGTGTCTGTAATGATTGAGGGTATTGCGAACAAAATATACGCTCAGAAGATGTTACCAAGACAATTTTGGAAAGATACACGACGGTATTTTGCGGAAGATAAAGATTGGTGTGAAATTGATATAGATGAGGTCGATTATTTGAAGAATAACTTTTGTCTGTTTATAGATCTGCGTAGTTTTAAAGATATTGAATTTCATGGAAATAGTTTAAAAGTAATGAACATAAAAGATGTATACAACTTGAAATCCTGAAAAAAGATACTTCAGTTAAGGGTGTCGACTCTCGCGATGATAATAGAATCGAAGCTCGCGATGATAATATATTTGCCCATGTTTATGTTATTAGTGATGCTCAGGTCGACGTTGCGAATAGTAGATTAGATTCTTTACAATTTTAGTTAACCCATGAGTTCAGAAAAAACTCCGCAGAAAATTTTCATGAAAACTGTAGAATGACAGACCTGTGTCATGACATCAATGGCTGCTAAGCAACACTCGAAGTTATTGCGAAAGTCCTACCGGAAAGTCCCTGCCTGAAAAGGTATTGCGCAACAGTGTTCAAGATCGGAACACATTCGGTTACGGTTCCGGTAGGTGAAAATCTAACATAAGTCGTTCCGATAGGTGTAGGAAAAAAACATACTGAATTCACACAACCAGAAAACGAGTATATCACTGATTCTCAGTTAAAGTGGACAAAGTGGAGGCTAAAATGGTTTTGTATTTGATGTCGGCTAATCAGTATAGTTTAAATCCTGACTATTGGGGACATGACTTTGTACTAATGTGCAAATTTTCAACACATAAATCAACTAAGTTTCTATTTTTCGTGCTGCTTAATTATAAGTATGCAAATTTAATGTGTAATTTACGCTACCAGGGAATGTTTTTGAAAAACTTATACCCATTAAAGTACCACAGATATTTCGGAACATAATGTTTTCATTTAAGAGCAAGTTACCCATAGCCTTCATGAAATAGGTAATTAACGCTTACAACACATGTGATGGACAAAACATACTGCCAAGTTCGCGATACTGTCAATCTTACAAAATTTTCATGAACTCTGATATAATCTTTTATGATATATAAAAGTGACTATAGTTTCGCTTTAATTGTTTGTTTGTTTACTTGTGTTGAGTGCGAAATAGGAACACTGAGATTAACAACTGCTACGTTATAGAAATAACGGGCGACGCGCTGACCATTAACGTTTATTTGTGGGCAAGGGCGAGAGGAAAGCCAAAAATTAACGGGCGAGGCTTGCCGAGCTCGTTAATTTGGCTTTCCTCGAGCGGAGTCTGTTATTTCCATTATATTATCAGCGAACCCAAGAAAACCGTCAACTGGGCCCCAGAAACTGAGCAGCACGCGACGCACTGTCACGCGCGCTGTAAAAAATTGGCAAATCCAGAGATTTTTTCAGAAAAAAAGTATCTCAACTTGACCTACAAGTGCTCCATTTTATTTTGTGATTGATTATGATTTACGTTTGAGTTGTAAAGTTATGATACTTTGAGTTGTTAATCTTATTATTCATATTCACGGGCATGTAAACAAACCATTACTGTGTATTTGTGGTCAATCACGTGGTCCAGCTCGACCAATCAAAATGCGAAGGGCAGGACATGGTAATATAATGTCATTTAAAACATTATATGGTCCTGAAAAGTTGTAACGTAGATTACGTCAATATTGTCGGTGGTAACGTAAATTAAAGAAACTATTACAAGTTACATGGCTCTTGTCATCTTTTAAACATTTCGTTTGGTCATAATTAATATCAAAGGAACAATTGACTTTATCAATAACAATCTTTCTGTCAACAACTAAGTCACTTTGATTCAAAACTACGTTGTTATCTAATCTCTCTTATGAAGGATTATGGAATATTTTATCCATGAAATGGAACGTTTCATCCATCGAAATTCCAACATTTCTGTAAAACACTTTGCGTTTCAAATGACATCAAAAAATCATAAATATTGGATGAACTAACATCTTTGTAGTCCTCTGCAGCAGTTTTCAACTATCTACCAAACTGATATTTACGATAAAGTCGATCTTGAATGATAATAACGTAAATTACATATTAATTCCGATTACCTCATAGAAATGTAAAGTTGAAAAGTCACCGACTTCGCTTGGGGAAATAAATGTAGAAATACAAATTTTAATCGTCATTTTTATATAGATATACATTAAGAAGTCATCCTTGTTTAACATATTGATCAATCGGACTTAAGGAAACTTAGATGGTATTTTAGCGAACTGTCTTATCCTTTTCCATAGCAAAACTTCTTCTTGTGCTAGTTCATCAGTTAATGAGCTTACATGCAGAATTCTGCCACTTTTATATTTTTACTTTTGCTCAATACAGCACAATACATCTTTCAACGAGAGCCTTGACCTGGGCATTTTTCCCGTGTCGTATTCTGTGACTGACAAATTACTGAGTGCTTTTTGACTTTTTGTCTTCTCCGACAACAACTGCATTGACTTTGGAATTTTCTTTTGTCTTTGCTGTGCTGCCCTCTTACTTTAACTATTTTACTGGGTTGTAATATACGTACTTCTTGACACGCTCCCTATCCTTCCTCTTAAAAACTCTCCCCAGTTTAAGTCACTTTTCATCCGCTTTAAGCTCTATGAATTTCTATTTTAGCTTTCCCCATTCTGCAAATAGTAGACATATTGCCGATGACGATGTTGAAAAAAAAACAAGAACACACTTGTTGTCACATTAATTGTAATCTACGTTACGGTTATTGCAACTAAATATTATCTATTAGAAAATTACAGTATGTTTGAATATGGCATTTTGAGGAAGTCACAACTTTGTTGTTTACTATTTAGTACTTTTACAAGCTTTAAAATATCAAATGTGATTTTATAACGAGTGCTTCTTCGCAAATGTAACTTACGTTACCGCTACTTTGAAATTTGTTAATATTTGCAATAGTTATATGATTATATATATTTCTCTGCCTTTGCTGATTATTAGTTTGCTTCGTTAATTTGGATATTATTTCAAAATACCAAACGTTTTACTGAAAATCAGATTTAGCCCTATTCAGTTTGCTTTTTAAAACATATATAATAAGTAATTTACGTTACAATGCCAACCTGCAAACATGGTCAGTCAGATTTATATACAGTGTTGCCAAATGACGTTGATTCTCAAGTTGTAATGTACCCGAACAGCAAGACAGCAAGATAACAAATCATATCATGACACGTATCGTTACTGTATCCTGGACGCGTCAAGATGAGGCAACACCGTACATGAGTAAAATATTCACAGGGTCGTCTTTTAGAATCATTTCCTCACATTTTGGTCTGTCTGAATAGCGATTTGAGTAGTCTGCTGTTGTCAGCTACCGGACAGAGCGTGTCGGCCTCGTTGTGAATAGTATTGGGGTTAACACCAAGTCAGTGTGCGGTGGCCTCCTTTAGGGTAATACGCTGGTAACGTTTTCTACTAGTAACGTAGTTTACGTAACGTTCATTACATTTTAAAAACCTTTTCACACAATTTCTGCATAAATTCAGCCTATTGAAAACAAATATCTGATTCATATGAAAGATGACCTTGTTCAAAAATAAATTATGTAAAAATGCTAAAACGTATCTACTTGAGCAATCAGAAAATTTACGGTAACATTTATTACATGATTATCTATACGGGTAGAATGGGCGAATATGGCAAATGAGCAACTTCATGTTGTAAGGAAAACATTGTTTACTTACTACTGAAACAGAACTAGAACAAATCATGTCCATGTACCATTTCTTTTTATAACAGAATAAGGAAATATATCCGAATTAATTGCGTACATCAACAATGGACAAAAATTGCTTAATGAATGATCACAATAATTACCTAGATAATACGACAACGAAAGTTCATGAAGGAAAAGGTGAAGGCAGTAATTCTTAAGCATAAATTTGCTTTACTAAATGCGTGACATATTACTACAAAGAAAAAAGGAACGAAATATTTCGATACCCCTGCAAATTTTCGGAGAACAGAGTGAAAGTAAAGAGTATACTTAATGCGACATTCGTTTTACTGTGGATTTGATGAGAAAAACAAATCAACAAAGGGTAAAATTATTCAAATTATGCATTTAAATGGTACATGTAGATGTTTCTAGTGTAAAATAGCCATTTTGTTTAAAGTTTTACCTCAGATAAGACTTTCCTACGCACTGTTCATTTTTATAGCCATACGACACCGCTCACACCAATTTGTCCCTGTTTAACTGAGAATTAGTGATATACTTACATCCAGAAGACAAAAATCAGCACTGGAACCCCTTACGGAATGGTACCGAGCTGCAGCACAGTCAGAATCTATCGAACAAATGACTGCATAGGAAACTCAACCGTTCCGACAGATGTTGTAGGGAATTCCCCCGCTGACCTAAATATATGTCAGTGAGTCATCTGTAAACGGGAATGACTCAGTGCCAGCTGTTGCGGAGTTCATATATAGGTCACCTCACTTCATGTTATTTTTAGCTACAGAGGGGAATTTTTCCTTCCCTCTGTAGCTAAAATGGATAAAATGGGTGTAAATATTCTAATTTAATCCCAATTATACACATTATATATACTACTTTTGTGGAAGATGCACTTGTACTTCAAAAGGCACAATTTACCCACACATGAAGCTTGGGATTTGCCCTCTGGCTGTGAATTATTGGCAGTACATGGCTTTCGGAGTCTATGTAGTCATTCAAAGCTGTTATGTGCTGTGGCTTCATGAGGAAGCTGCAAGGCATTGTAATGTTTGACCAGCCAGGCAAGATTGCGACCAAGGTGTGTATGTTTTAATAGGTGAAGTAAATCCGTGGTAAGTTTTGAAGCACTCCTTGACACTTGCCTTTATGCTGCTGCACCTGTGGAACAAGCGGCTGTGTTCTGCAGGCAATCATTCTCGCATCTTTTTGTTTGTGAATATGCACCCTTCATTCTGCTGGCCACAAGCACTTTGCGAAAGAAAGGGTTTTGCCTTGCTGGAGGATGGAGAGTGTGTGTCAGAGGCCTAACCAGCCATATTTTTCACTGGTTTCTTTGCTCTTTAGCAATTATCCAAGGAGCCATCATACTCCAAAATCCCTTCCACCAGCAGTAGAGATTGACCTTGTTGGGTAATTGTTGGCACTATTGTCTGCATCGCATAGGATCATGTTCTCCTCGATATTTATAGGCCAATTCAAGGTTGACTTTGCATGTCTGCTTTAATTTTTACAAAGCAATCTCTTCTGGCAGTGTCTGGAAGCCTGATGCCCTCAGTTAGGGTGTCGATGTCATAGTTGCAAAATCGCACCCTCCTTCCTTTCCGTTACCCATTCAAAATGTGATAGTTCTTGTCACATTGTATGAACAGTTGTACTGTGTGTAGTATTACAACTGTTTGCTGGTGTGCCCTGATATGTCCATTCAGGGGTTAGAATGGACCTCACCAAATTATTGTTAATACAGATGGTAATTCTTACTAAGTATAAAGAAATACCACATGGCAAGCAATGGTTTGCTTAGAATGGTGGTGTCGCCCTTAAGCATTGAGATTTTTCGACATGAAATATGTTAACATTGAAGCCCAATGAAGAGAAGACTCAGAGTAATAACAACAAAGACTTTGTCATGCTTTGACAGACCTGCCAAATGTCACTGATTGGGTCGGAACGAGGCAGGCCCCTGGAACCTCAATTCCCTCTGCTTCATCTTCAGCAGTACAGCCCAACATTATGTATCATAAAATATCGCGATCGCTCTGCTAAACCTTTGTGTACCCCAATGAAGGATTATCCACAAGAACGCCAACCAAATATGCCTCAAATTTAGATATAAGTTGTTCAAGCTGAAGGAAAGTCAAATATACGTTCAAAGTCCTCGCCAATATGTTGTCTGATTCCTCTCCGACATACCCCTACATCTGAAACAGGCTCCAGACAAAACAATAATGAATTGGAAGAATGATCTCAGGTGAATCCTCAAAAAATTAAAATTAATTGCATACATAACGTATAGAGTTGTATACGGAACATTTCAATAAGTTGATATACATAGCATATATCTATGCAGATCTTTACCAATGGGTGTTCACTGTACTTATGCATTTTACTAGTATGCATACACGTCTACTTAACGTATTTGACAAATGTACAGAATCAGCATATGTGTATATATTTAGAGGTTATTACCGAATATTGCCTGTTCCTGTGTCGTATCAGCATGAGTGTCATTTGTGCTGCATCGATCACGAGACAAAGTCGAGTTTCTGACGCAGCACAAATGACGCTCATGCTGATATGACACAGGGAATGGGCAATATTGGGTAATAACCGATTACCATATACCCATGCCCATAATTTTAATAATAGTACGAAAAACCTCAAATTTTTAGGCTTTGCATTTTTATGCCTTGCGCATAAATATCGGAATATATTTTTGAACAGGCTTCATTCATACAACACAGTCAACATCACGTGCAACATTGCTGCAAGTCCTCCAGATCTCAATGAACCACGAGAAGAAAGACATCGGGATTCAAAAATCGTCATACAGAAAGAACTTTTTAAGATGCAATATGGTATTACAAATGTAACCTATCAAAAACTGTGTTCAGCTCTAAATCTATCCTGATTTTGATCTTCGTTCTGCATGGCGCTCGCGCGGAGAGGGGATGCCATTTTGTCAGTTTACCCTGAGAGTTGCCATGTCAACAGTCATCGCAAGTGCGACATCGCTGTCATGCAACATGCTCACTACCTGTTTAGGGGAGACCAAGCACAGTTCTGGTGCGGTGCAAACGGTGGAATGTTTGCTAGAACTTGACCAGAAAAGACCATGGAAAACGTTTCAAGACTCAACATGTTATTTCCATATTTTGCAACCAGAAATACCCGTGTTCCTCGAACCCTCAAGTTTTTACGACAGGGACATCGCTTTACAGGCTGGGAGCGGCAGCCATTTTTACGTTTACATTGTTTGCAAAGAAACAGCAAATGTAGTTCGGGAAAACTCTAAAACTGATGACATTCATCTTGCATATCTGGACGTTTACCTTGAAATATCACACATATTTTACAGTAAACGTCTCTAGGATGTAGCAATATGGGCATGGGGTATATGATACTGTTGTATATCAAGCATTTTACCCGGTCTGAGTAGGAATCGGTATTGTAGTGACAACTTTTATCGGGATGTCCAATCTATTCGATCATACAGAGAAATCTTAGTTTGGGTTAAAACCACCAAATGGAATCACCATTCACTTGCAGACAGCTACGTAACAAAAGACCGACAAGCTGGTGATTACAACCCTTTGGGCATTTGTTATCAATTTCATCAAACAGGAGAGGGGAACCAGGTTTGATCAATTACTGGAAGGTGTTATTATGAAAGCAGAGGAGAAAGACAGGGTTTGTGAATCAAATAAAATAAATATAGCAAATAAATATAGCAAGGCTTTAAACCCTTTTCATCAAGTTGAGGCTGCTTGTATGACCCTAATTCTAGTGGTGCTTTACAAAATAATCGCAATCATACCAATCAATTATCCAATAAAACTAGGTCAAAATTTGTCGGACAAGAGTTGTAAACATAGACACAAAATAGCACAGAACAGACAGTTACATCGCAAACAGGCAAGCTCTGCCACTTCGATGCCTGGTATGCATGTTTTTTTACACACACTAAACCTTTTCATATCATTAACAGGAAGAAACATAATGACTTAATCGTTTGTACAGAATAAACAACAGAAAACCAACACCGAAATATATCTGACATGTAAGCCTTGAGACAGATTACTATCACAAGTCTGGGGTGCAAATTAATGTATTTACGACCAGATGGCTATTGACTCACACACATCCAAATTAAAGTCAGGCACACTATTACCTACCAGAAACATGATATTTATTATTCCCTTGTACTTGGACAAGAATGTAACTTTCATACAAAAACTACTGAAACCCCTACTGAAATAAGAAATAAAGTAAATTATTGAAATCAATTCAACATCAAAAGTGCTTCTTTGTTTGAAATTTGAATCTTCTGATAGTCCGATAGCAGAAGCTTAAGCTACAAAAGGTAAGTATTTTCTCAGTAACAAATTGTGAATACTACATTGTTACAACTATTAAAGCTCATGCATGTTCTTACGGTGACCTAAGACACTGTTTTATACTTTATAGGTCCAATATATATATATATAATATATATATATATATATATATATATATATATATATATATATATATATATATATATATATATATGTATACAACTAAGCTCATGTTCTTTACAGTGACCTAAGACACTGTTATATACTTTTATCGGTCATATATATATATATATATATATATATATATATATATATATATATATATATATATATATATATATATATATATATATATATATATGTGTGTGTGTGTGGGTGTGTGTGTGTGTGTGGGGTGTGTGGGTGTGTGTGTGTGTGTGAACAAATAAATGTACTTTTAATTTTTTATCTTCATTTCAGATATGCTCAAAAACATCTCAATTGTTATTGAGAAATTAAACAAACCAATTTCAGATTACAAAATAACAATATTTATATAATGTGACTATAAATTGAATCTATATATTACTTTCCCATTTTTCTTCTTTCAAAGCGTTGTTTGACATGTGCAAGGAAAGTTAATCTTTGGTGCAGTTACAAATTTACAGAGAGAGTCATAAGTCTGAGGCCACTCATATGGCGAAATGAGTTGCAAAATAGCCAGTCATTTGATGAAGTTGTAAACAGTTTGGTGATTAACTTTGCTGATAGCGTGGGCACCCAAAAATTGGAAATTGGGCTCCCCTGTTGCTACAGAGGGTTGTCAACGAGAGTTTACAATTGGCACCCTGTGCTCAAGATTGAGATAATATTACCATGCATAACACCAGTCCATATACAACTGTCTTGTCAAGACAACTTATTTGTCATATCTTCACAATAACCAAAGGAAAAAAACTGGTGTTATTGTAACTTACACACTATTGTCTGTAGACCAAAATTATTTTTCTTGTATATAATGTTCGCCTTATCATTGTGTCTCTTTAGGTTTATGAAAAACAATGCAGCTGATTTAAATTCCCCAAAATACACTGTCTGTATGGAATACATGTTTGTATGACACTAACAGCAGTGATCCCATAAAAGAGGGATTGCTTCAATAAACTAATTATTGAGTACAGGCTTTAATGTATACAAGTGGTATCTTTATTCTACAGCACTACAGGGGAGCTCCCATGTCCAGTTTTATAGTGGCCATGTTATCAGCCAAGTTAATCACCAAACTGTTTACAACTCCATCAAATGACTGGCTTTTTTGCAAGTCATTTCGCCATATGAGTGGCCTCAGACTTATGACTCTCTTTGTAAATATCCCACAGATTGATAAAAACCCAAGCACTGTGCTGGGGTGATGTCCGTAACTGCTCTCAGAATAGCATACCCTAGGTTGTCATTGGCCAACTCCTTATATATTGGTCTTGTAAACACTTGTAAACTCTGCTGCATTCATGTCAGGGGAGTAGGTTGGCGTGAAAAGATACTCTATCCCAAGATTGTCCAAGAACTCAGAAAGAATGTTACTCCTCGGTTGTGGTGAGTGGGGCAGTTGTCTACAACAACTACATCATTTACTTTATTTCTTATTTCAGTAGGGGTTTCAGTAGTTTTTGTATGAAAGTTACATTCTTGTCCAAGTACAAGGGAATAATAAGTATCATGTTTCTGTTAGGTAATAGTGTGCCTGACTTTAATTTGGATGTGTGTGAGTCAATAGCCATCTGGTCGTAAAGACATTAATTGGCACCCCAGACTGGTGATAGTAATCTGTCTCCAGGCTTACATGCTTTTCTGTTGTTTATCCTGTACAAACAATCCAGTCATTAGGCTCCTTCCTGTTAATGATATGAAAACATACAGTGTGTGTAATAAAACATGTATATACCAGGCATCGAAGTGGCAAAGCTGCCTGTACTAGTAGTAATAGACGGTACACAAACAAAGTCAACTTCATGAAAGAAAGATATATGGACCTCTGCCAAAAGACCAAGAAGTGATGTCAGGTGTTTCGAAAATAGTAAGCGCATCCTGCCCCACATGTGGCACCCGCCATATATTAATCTGTAAGTCAGATAGGTAGTGGTCACTAACTAAGGCCCCGTGTCATCGATGCCATCAGTGATCATTTGTCGAAGAGAGATATTGTATTTATCTACCAGCTTGCGATACCTGCCAAAAAAGCGTTTGAATGTAGAGACAAGTCTTGCTCCGGTGTAACCTTGATTTAACAGTTTGTAAGAGAGATGGCCATGTCTCTCTACAAAATCACCATATGAACTGTATGCTCTTGCATATCGAATAAGCTGGGAAATGTATACTCCATAAGCAGGTTAGAGTGGAATATACTGATGAGGTGTGGAAAATTGATTATACTAAAGTTGAAATCATCTGTCTTGTCATATAGCCTAGTAGAAAGGTGACCATTAGAGTCAAATTCAAGTAAAATGTCCAGATATGAAGTAGAAGAGGCCGTTTCTGCAGTTTCTTTAATCTCCAATGCTCGAGGATAAATCATAGCGAGATATTTACTGAATTCAGAGTTATTCAATGAAATAACATCGTCTATGTATCTACATGTAGGGTTGAAAGTACGAGCTACAGAGACCTTTTTATGCTTTATAAAGTTCTGGATAAACTCTGCCTTGTATGAAAACAGAAATAAGTCGGCAAATAGGGGAGCACAATTAGTGCCATGGGAATTTTTATACACTGTTGGAAAATGTGTCCTCCAAATTCAACAAATATATTGTCAATGAGGAAATCAAGCATGCTGATAATGTTTTTCTCGGTATAAAACACTTTAACGTTAGTAATATTTTAAACAAAATATGTAGAATTATACCCAAATACCACATATTTGTAACGGCGTGAAACATTTTTGTAGAAAATGCTTGGTTGATGATGTTTTTCAAGCGTTCTTTTAATTTATCATGTGGTAAACAATGTGGAAAAATCGAAAGTTTTAATAGATGTTATTTTTGAAACAGATCTTGATTTCAAATTTTCAAAGAGTTCCTTCGAATTTTTTAATATCCACATTTGATCTATACTACTCCGAGAAAAGACAACATCACAGTATGCTTGAAGTCCCTGTTTAACAGTACAAAGAACAGAAGTCAGTATCTTCGATAACTCTGTTGTTGAACATTTTGAAGATCCTGCGACAAACCTAGCTTTGTAAGGTGTTTTGTGGAGCTTTGGTATCCAGTATAAGCTAGGCAACTTATTATGGTCATCCTTTGTTGTAATATTAAAATTATCCATGAATGACTTATGGTTTGCCAAAATTTCAGATTTGTTGAACATTGATTGTCTGTAAGTGGAGTTGGTGGAGGTCTTAGTTACACCAAGTTCGTCTATAAGACATTCAAAATAATACTTCTTACAGAAAAATACAATGTTATTGGCAGCTTTATCAGCAGGGACGACAACATATTTGTCATGGATATCATTCAAAACACTTAACAGCATCGGGATCTTTAAATACTGAATAGGGTCTTCTGCAAACACGTGATTTTAGTTGACCAATACGGCCACGCACTATTTTCCTCACAGATTTGACCCATTCTGACAGTGTGTCCAGCTCTACATCCTCCCTTTAGCCCATTTCCTGGCATATTCTTCAACAGAGTCCATAATGATCTTAAAATTATGGTTCAAGTCGATCCTGCGAGGTTCTCTGAACTTGGGTCCACAAGATAATATCTTACGAAGGTGGTGATATTCAACCAAGTTCAGATCACCAGTGATGACACGGCCAACTGGTGTATATTTGAAGGGAGATGTAGAGCAGTCACAGGATGCTGGTGTTTGAAGGAATTCATCAATTTTTAAGTGCCACAATGCCTTATTGTAATTGAATATTTTATTGGAGATTGTCTTGGTGTATTGATATGGCGGAATAGGTACAGACTGGTTCTTAAAGTATACAGGTATAGTTGATGTAACCTTTTGTTGTGAAGTGTATTGCTTATATTAATGGCATCAATTCCTTTTTTAGTAAATGGAAGATGTATGAAATGACGAAGATCATCAGTCATAGGTTCAGCACGAACAGACTTGTATAGTCTGTATAGTGCAATGTCAGCAATAATATTGACCAGTCTGTACGGTTGTTTGTTCGGATCTGTCAAAGACAATCCCTATGCATAGACATGCAACCTTCTCAAGTCCTTGATGGAAAGAGCAAATAATGAAGTACAAATGTGATGGAGACCTGAAGGCTTCTGCAATAAAAGAAGCAGTTCATGAAATTTGTCATGGCAATGGAGGTAGCTGATGTATCCAATTTAGGCCGATGGTAACGCGTATGTCCATCACTACGTCTTCTACGGACAGAAGACTCAAATAGGCCCATCACATTCACTTCTGAACAACAAGGACTTGAGAGATTGGCTATATCTTTGATGTTGTCATTACAACCATAAGGCATTGCGGTACCTAACTGTCCAATCCAGTGGTATTCTCATTGTCTACAGAATGGTGAACTAAGTGTGGGGTTGTTGGTTGGATGGTATATTTTTTCAAGAATACGGACACGCATAGACAAAGTGGAGTGATCGTCCTGGTTAAAATGCCTATAAAGTTGCACATCCAAAGATCAATTCACTCCACTGCGGTGTCCGTTCATTCTAGATCATAAGCTGTTTCCTGTTTCTCCAACATAAATGAGCCCACACAAAGTACACTCAATTCCATAGATTACGTTTGTGGTTGTGCAATTCAGAGGTTCCAGACATTTGGTAGAATAGATCTTCCCTGTCAAACTACTACTGAATTGTTCTGTAGTGATGAGCATACAACAAATTTTGCAGTTTTTAATACCACACTTTGAAATAGATCCTGTATAATCACAAGCTGGAGATGACTATAATTAAACAGTCCGTCAGTAGCACTTTGCATGGTTTAATTGCCTGGTAGCTTCCTCCATTTTTGTGATAAAAATTGCCCTCTGATTGCACGAATGAGGTCTTTGTAACATCCCAAAGGATAATCCGAGGGACACACGGATTTGAGCTACTTGGTCCCGTGTAGCTGGTCGGGACCTTGTCAACCAGGGCGACGTCCAAGCCAGTATAAATATCTATCTATTACAGTCCTTCATTATCATGTACAAGTACCGGTGGATGATGCCCTCGGGGACAATATGTCCACCAGCAGGAGCATCGACCTGGTCATAGTAAAATAATCGCAATCATACCAATACATTATCCAATAACACTAGGACAAAATTTGAAAGAAAATAGTTGAAAACATAGACACAAAACAGCACAGAACAGACAGTAAATGGACGGTACACAAACAAAGTCAAATTCATGAAAGAAAGATATATGGACCTCTGGCAAAAAGACCAAGAAGTGATGTCAGGTGTTTCAAAAATAGTAAGCGCATCCTGCCCCACATGTGGCACCCGCCATATATCAATCTGTAAGTCAGATAGGTAGTGGTCACTAACTAAGGCCCCATGTCACCGATGCCATCAGTGATCATTTGTCGAAGAGAGATATTGTATTTATCTACCAGCTTGCCATACCTGCCAAAAAGCGTTTGAACGTTGAGACAAGTCTTGCTCTGGTGTAACCTTGATTTAACAGTTTGTAAGAGAGATGGCCATGTCTCTCTACAAAATCACCATATGAACTGCATGCTCTTGCATATCGAATAAGCTGGGAAATGTATACTCCATAAGCAGGTGAGAGTGGAATATTACTGATGAGGTGTGGAAAATTGATTATACTAAAGTTGAAATCATCTGTCTTGTCATATAGCCTAGTAGAAAGGTGACCATTAGAGTCAATTTCAAGTAAAATGTCCAGATATGAAGTAGAAGAGGCCGTTTCTGCAGTTTCTTTAATCTCCAATGCTCGAGGATAAATCATAGCGAGATATTTACTGAATTCAGAGTTATTCAATGAAATAACATCGTCTATGTATCTACATGTAAGGTTGAAAGTACGAGCTACAGAGACCTTTTTCTGCTTGAAAAGATTCTGGATAAACTCTGCCTCATATGAAAACAGAAATAAGTCGGCAAGTAAGGGAGCACAGTTAGTGCCCATTGGAATTATTATGCACTGTTGGAAAATGTGTCCTCCAAATTCAACAAATATGTTGTCAATGAGAAAGTCAAGCATACTGATAATGTCTTTCTCGGTATAAAACACTTAGCGTTAGTAATATTTTAAACAAAATATGTAGAATTATACCCAAATACCACATATTTGTAACGGTGTGAACCGTTTTTGTAGAAAAATGCTTGGTTGATGATGTTTTTCAAGCGTTCTTTCAATTTATCATGTGGTATTGTGGTATACAATGTGGATAAATTGAAATTTAATAGATGTTATTTTTGAAACAGATCTTGATTTCAAATTTTCCAAGATTGTCGCAGAAATATTATGCCGGGATATCCTCTTCTGTGAAGGCAGTACCATACAGGCTCACAAGTGAGTGGAGCCTACCCATCTTTGATCAGAGTTCTGGACGTGGTTTTTCAGTGTTGGGATATATTTCAATCCACGCTTGTGCTCGTCTTCTAAATGTGTCAACGTTAAAATTATTTGTTATGTTAGGCAGAAATACTTTCCTTGTGTTTGTGTTTAACCTTGCACTGATTTTATATTTAACATGTCGTCCAAACTTTCATTTTTATGGTGATAGCCATCTCATTTGTTTTTTATTTCATTTACAATAATTAAAGACACTAAACAACAGTTTAGAGTTGAAGTGGTGTCCTTTTATTTTTTGTGTGAAATGTTGTGTACCCATGTAATAAACGCGGGTAAAAGTATCGGCATTGAATTTGGTACATCACAAGATTAAACCTGAGTACCATGTAATTTTACGTCTGAGCCAGGGATTTTTTAAAGTTGATTGTCGTCAGAAAATTGTCATGAGTTTTCCCCATTGCCTGCTTGCCATGCATCCTTCTTAAACTTTATTTATTACTAAACATATTTGTAAATTGCTACAACTCAGTGCCCTATCCCCTGTTCAAGCTACTTTTATATAGCATATGGCCTTGTGAAATATCTCAGAAAAAAGAGGGGATCATTTTAAATTGCTACGTGTCCACTGCCCTTTGCTTAATTTTCGGGAATTATCATGTCTTGTTGAAAGTTTCTGGGATACGTAGGGGCTTCAGTTATTTTTTTTCACTGCAGTGCTGCTGAAGGCCTTGCTCCTGCCAATTTCATTGCGCGTTTGGTTTCATAGCTTGCCACCAGGCAGAGGTATCGATTATTTTGCTGTTGTCATTCTCACCATCAGTCCCAACACGTGGCCAACAGGACCCTGGCCAGGCCTTCTGTTGCAAAAAGCAGCGCATAGTTGTAAAGTCTGACCTGCAGCATGACCAGAAGGCCTCTTCGCTCCCATCCAGTGTGTTTCTTGGCAAAGCCCCACACCCAGAACTGCTTGGGTCGTGCAGCACCCCTTCTACAATGTCCATTCCAGTCTCTTATGCCCTTAGTATCTTTATTTCAGCTGAACATCTTCGAAGGTTAACTTGTTCTCGGCGGCGTCACTTTGGAATAACGAATTACCAGCGGATGTTTAAAGGCATACAGTCATTTGAAATCTTAATATGCCCTATATGGTCAAAGGGGTGTTCTATAGTATTCAAAATGCCCTTGTGAGGGCGCGGTTTTTAAAAAGCAGCACTCTTTAAATCTCTGATTGATTATATTTCTCTTTTCCATTGTAACTGTGGCAAAATTGGAACAGGTGACAGTATAAATTTCATTGTAGAGAACAGGGAGTGCTGCAAGGATTAGAAGTAGAGGAGGTCCAGACCCCTCCCTCTATATACCCCTTGCCCCTTCCCCACCTACATTGTGTTGAGCTCTTCGTTTTCTAACACTAAAGCCTAAAATGAATATAATGGTCCAGTGTCCATCCTTTTGACTACTAATGTACCTAAATAAAAGTCTTTATTTTTATCTACATAAGACTTTAAAATAACTGAAAGTGCTCAATTATAGTCAGCATATTGTAGTTTTAACCGTTGTACTCAACAAATCAAGTTACTACTGTCTGTAGCTAATTATAGTATCATTACGATCTGACAATACACCTAGCTTAGAAATTGAAAAAAAGGTTGATGTATTAAGTTTAAAGATAATATTTGTTGAAGCTAGTACTGCTATTTCTTTATCAAATGTATGCTTAGCACAGCACATCTTTTATCGTTATAAGACAAATGCCTTATTTTCTAGCCTCAAGAGAACAATGTAAATTGGAAAAAAATTCAACCACATCAGCATCGAAGCTGGAAAAAGTGGAGCAAGAAAACCGCTTTTGAAGAAACAGTGCAAGAATCTTAGAAATAAGCCGCTTGAGACTTCTTTCGACGAGTGGTCATCTGACGCAACCAAAAAATGTAAGTAATTAAGCTGTACAGTTTAGCAACAATAAATGAGAGAAAAATGATTAATACATAGGCATATTGCTTATGCAAGAAAGTGTATTGTCATGTATCCTTTAAATTTTGATCAGACTCCATATGGATAAAAAACTGTAAACAACAAGCAAACAAAAGCACAAATTGCTTTAAAACTCTGATCGGCATTTTCTTTACAGATTTTGATTCGGTGATAACAATTTTTCTCCTATAGACGTCGTGAGTATGGCCGATGTGGGCAAATCGGCCATACCCACCACATCTATGAAATTAATGAGTTTACTTTTCTTGCTTACGCACACACCTATATCGTTGAAAATCCTGGGAATAGCTATAACATCAGTTGACAACCCCAAAACGTGGGTAGTATATTAAATTACTCTTTTGTAAGAAAATCAAGATTCCTATAAAAGCGAGACAAATTTGCTTGTTACAAATATTTTCCTACGAATACAACACTAACTTTCATCAACCAGGGAAAACTTTGCAGACCCAGCAAAGCCGTTTGCAACGTCATTTGAAACACAGTTAGCATGTGATGACCAAGATATTCCCTAATGCTTGCCATATAGCATATAGAAGCTAGATCCGCTCTGGCTCCATGATAGTAGCGAGCGACTAACAATGGAGACAGAAGAGGACGTTTTGTACATCTATGGAATGATGTTCGCATAATTGAAAAAATGAAACCACGGCAGTTACATGTTTACTTTACATAATGTTCTGTCACTTGCATGGTACTAAGCAATGCACCATGGTCAGCTCTTAGCTTTCGGTTGTTAAAAGTCAAGAGAACTTTCCTATGACTATACCGTGTTCATATTATAGGGCCTGCAACGCTATGCGGACAAGTCACGTGTGAACACAAGAGTAGTAGCCTTTGTTTTATTGCACATGGGGTATTTTGTCCTGGCAAAATTTGAAGCCATCTAAGTCTGTGTATGGCGATATGTTTTGGTCCTTTATGTTCCCCCCGTGAGTACCTAGTTCTACTCTATTTCACACAAGTTCTGATCAGTACATGGGCAAAAGGTTCATTTTAAATTATGATACAATAATTTTATCGAATTACTTACGTGTTTCATGAAATTTGTAAAAAAGTCAGGCTGACCTAACATTTCTGAACAAATATCGAATACAGTAGCATTATAGTATTAGTGGCACCATCAAGTTGGAATGACTTAGTTTCTCAGCAAGTATTAAATTCCATCATTCAAATATATATATATATATATATATATATATATATATATATATATATATATATATATATAGATATATATATGTGTGTGTATGTCAGTTGCCTAACAAGCCTGTTTTCCCTAGCTTTCTTTACTCCTTAGCAATTATCCAAGGAGCCATCATACTCCAAAATCCCTTCCACCGGCAGTAGAGATTGACCTCGTTGGGTAATTGTTAGCGCTATTGTCTACATCGCATAGGATCATGTAATCCTCGACATTCATAGGCCAATTCTGAGTGAATTTTGCATATCTGCTTTAATTTTTACAAAGCAATCTCTTCTGGCAGTGTCTGGAAGCCTGATGCCCTCAGTTAGGGTGTCGATGTCATAGTTGCAAAATCGCACCCTCCTTCCTTTCCGTTACCCATTCAAAATGTGATAGTTCTTGTCACATTGTATGAACAGTTGTACTGTGTGTAGTACCACAACTGTTTGCTGGTGTGGCCCTGATATGTCGATTCAGTGTTAGAATGGACTTCACCAAATTATTGTTAATACAGATGATCATTCTTACTAAGTATAAGAAATAACACATGGCAAGCAATGGTTTGCTTAGAATTTGGTGTCGCCCTTACGCATTGGGCTTTTTCCACATAAAATATGTTAACATTGAAGCCCAATGAAGAGAAGACTCAGAGTAATAACACCAAAGAATTTGTCGTGCTTTGACAGACCTGCCAAATGTCACCGTTTGGGTCTGAACTAGGCTGGCACCTGGAGCCTCAAAAAAAGGTCAAAGCTCAAAGAAAAAGGTCTCTGTAGCTCGAACTTTCAATCTAACATATAGATACATAGACGATGTTATTTCTATGAATAACTCTGAATTCAGTAAATGTCTCGCTATGATTTATCCTCCAGAATTGGAGATTAAAGAAACTACAGAAACGGCCTTGTCTGCTTCATATCTGGACATTTTACTTGAATTTGACTCTAATGGTCAACTTTCTACTAGGCTATATGACAAGAGAGATGATTTTAACTTTAGTATCATCAATTTTCCACACCTCATAAGTAATATTCCACTCTCACCAGCTTATGGGGTATACACTTCCAGCTTATTCGATATGCTAGACCATGCAGTTCATATGTTGATTTTGTAGAGAGACATGGCCATCTCTCTTACAAACTATTAAATCAAGGTTACACCAGAGCAAGACTTGTCTCTACATTCAAACGCTTTTTTGGCAGGTATCGCAAGCTGGTAGATAAATACAATATCTCTCTTCGACAAATGATCACTGATGGCATCAGTGTGATTGGGCCTTAGTTAGTGACCACTACCTTTCTGACTTATAGATTGATATATGGCGGGTGCCACATGTTGGGCAGGATGCGCTTACTATTTTCGAAACACCTAACATCACTTCTTGGTCTTCTGGCCAGAGGTCCATATATCTTTCTTTCATGAATTTGACTTTGTTGTGTACCGTCTATTTACTGTCTGTTCTGTGCTGTTTGTGTCTACGTTTACAACTATTGTCTTGTGAATTCCGACCTGCTGTCATTGGATTATGGATTGGTATGATTGCGATTATTTTACTACGACCAGGTCGATGCTCCTGCTGGTGGACATATTGTCCCCGAGGGCATCATCCACCTGGTACTTGTACATGATAATGAAGGACTGTATAAGAGATATATTCATACCGGCTGGGACGTCGCCTGGGTTAACAAGGTCCCGACCAGCTACATGGGACACAGTAGCTCAAAAACCGTGTGTCCCTCAGATTATCCTTCGGGTGTTACTAAGACATCATACGTGCAATCAGAGGGCAATTTTTATCACAGAAATGGAGAAAGCTACCAGACAATTAAACCATGCAAATTGCTACTGACGGACTGTTTAAAGTCATCTCCTGCTTGTCATTATACAGGTTCTATTACAAAGTGTGGTATTAAGAACTTCAAAACTTGTTGTATTCTCATCACTACAGAACAGTTCAGTAGTAGTTTGACAGAGAAGACCTATTCTACCAAATGTCTGGAACTCTCAATTGCACAACCAAAAATGTAATCTATGGAATTGAGTGTTCATTGTGTGGGCTCATTTATGTTGGTGAAACAGGAAACAGCTTACGATCTAGAATGAACGAACATCGCAGTGGAGTGAATCGATCTTTGGATGTGCAACTCTATAAGCATTTTAACCAGGACGACCACTCCACTTTGTCTATGCGTGTCCGTATTCTTGAAAAAATATACCATCCAACCAACAGCCCCACACTTAGTTCAGCATTCCGTAGACAGAGAGAATACCACTGGATTAGACAGTTAGGTACCGCAATGCCTTATGGTTGTAATGACAACATCAAAGATATAGCAATCTCTCAAGCCCTGGTTGTTCAGAAGTGAATGTGATGGGCCTATTTGAGTCTTCTGTCCATAAAAGACGTAGTCATGGACATAGGCGTTACCATCGGCCTAAATTGGATACATCTTCCTCCAACGGCCATGATACATTTCATGAACTGTTTTTTTTATTACAGAAGCATTTAGGTCTCCATCACATTCGTATTTCATTATTTGCTCTTTCAATCAAGGACTTGAGAAGGTTGCATGCCTATGCATTGGGGTTGTCTTTGACAGATCCGAACAAACAACCGTACAGACTGGTCAATATTATTGCTGACATTGCACTATACAGACTATACAAGTCTGTTCGTGCTGAACAATAGACTGATGATCATCGTCATTTCATACATCTTCCATTTACTAAAAAGGAATCGATGCCATGAGTATCAGCAATATACTTCACAACAAAAAGGTTACATCAACTATACCTGTATACTTTAACAACCAGTCTGTACCTATTGTGTCATATCAATACACCAAGCAATCTCCAATAAAATATTCAATTACAATAAGGCATTGCGGCACTTAAAAATTGATGAATTCCTTCAAACACCAGCATCCTGTGACTGCTCTACATCTCCCTTCAAATACACTCCAGTTGGCCATGTCATCACTGGTGATCTGAATTTGGTTGAACATCATCACCTTCGTAAGATATTATCTTGTGGACCCAAGTTCAGAGAACCTCGCAGGATCAACTGGAACCATAATTTTAAGATCGTTATGGACTCTGTTAAGAACATGCCAGGAAATGGGCTAAAAGGGGGATGTAGAGTTGGACACACTGTCAGAATGGGTCAAATCTGTGAGGAAAATAGTTCGTGGCCGTATTGGTCGACTAAGATCACATGTTTGCAGAAGACCCTATTCTGTATTTAAGATCCTGATGCTGTTAAGTGTTTGAATGATATCCATGACAAATATGTTGTCGTTCCTGCTGATAAAGCTGCCAATAACATTGTATTTGTCTGTAAGAAGTATTATTTTGGATGTCTTATAGACGAACTTGGTGTAACTAAGACCTCCACCAACTCCACTTACAGACAATCAATGTTCAGCAAATCTGAAATTTTGGCAAACCATAAGTCATTCATGAATAATTTTAATGTTACAATAAAGGATGACCATAATAAGTTGCCTAGCTTAAACTTGATACCAAAGCTCCACAAAACACCTTACAAAGCTAGGTTTATCGCAGGATCTTCAAAATGTTCAACAACAGAGTTATCGAAGATACTGACTTCTGTTCTTTGTACTGTTAAACGGGGACTTCAAGCATACTATGATGTTGTCTTTTCTCGGAGTGGTATAAATCAAATGTGGATATTAAAAAATTCGAAGGAACTCTTGGAAAATTTGAAATCAAGATCTGTTTCAAAAATAACATCTATTAAAACTTTCGATTTTTCCACATTGTATACCACAATACCACATAATAAATTGAAAGAACGCTTGAAAAACATCATCAACCAAGCATTTTTCTACAAAAATGGTTCACGCCGTTACAAATATGTGGTATTAGGGTATAATCCTACATATTTTGTTAAAAATACAATTAACGCTAAAGTGTTTTATACCGAGAAAGACATTATCAGTATGCTTGATTTCCTCATCGACAACATATTTGTAAAATTTGGAGGGCACATTTTCCAACAGTGTATAGGAATTCCTATGGGCACTAACTGTGCTCCCTTGCTTGCAGACTTATTTCTGTTCTCATATGAGGCAGAATTTATCCAGAACTTAATTAAACAGAAAAAGGTCTCTGTAGCTCGAACTTTCAATCTAACATATAGATACATAGACGATGTTATTTCTATGAATAACTCTGAATTCAGTAAATATCTCGCTATGATTTATCCTCCAGAATTGGAGATTAAAGAAACTACAGAAACGGCCTCTTCTGCTTCATATCTGGACATTTTACTTGAATTTGACTCTAATGGTCACCTTTCTACTAGGCTATATGACAAGAGAGATGATTTTAACTTTAGTATCATCAATTTTCCACACCTCATAAGTAATATTCCACTCTCACCAGCTTATGGGTATACATTTCCCAGCTTATTCGATATGCTAGAACATGCAGTTCATATGTTGATTTTGTAGAGAGACATGGCCATCTCTCTTACAAACTATTAAATCAAGGTTACACCAGAGCAAGACTTGTCTCTACATTCAAACGCTTTTTGGCAGGTATCGCAAGCTGGTAGATAAATACAATATCTCTCTTCGACAATGATCACTGATGGCATTGGTGAGATTGGGCCTTAGTTAGTGACCACTACCTATCTGACTTATAGATTGATATATGGCGGGTGCCACATGTGGGGCAGGATGCGCTTACTATTTTCAAAACACCTGACATCACTTCTTGGTCTTCTAGTCAGAGGTCCATATATCTTTCTTTCATGATATGACTTTGTTTGTGTACTGTCTATTTACTGTCTGTTCTGTGCTGTTTTGTGTCTATGTTTACAACTATTGTCTTGTGAATTCCGACCTACTGTCATTGGATTATGGATTGGTATGATTGCGATTATTTCCCTCTGCCTTCATCGTCAGCAGTGCAGCCCGACGTTATGTATCATAAAATATTGTCTTCGCTCTGCTGAACCTTGTGTACTACAATGAAGGATTATCTACAAGAACGCCAACCAAATATGCCTCAAATTTAGATATAAGTTGTTCAAGCTGAAGGAACGTCAGACATACGTTCAAAGTTCTGGCCAATATGTTGTCTGTATCCTCTCCTACATACTCTACATCTGAAACAGGCTTAATACAAAACAATAATGAATTGGAAGAATGATCTAACGTGAATTATCTACAAATTGGACAGAATGCAAGAATATATTAATTTTATTTACTTATATTGATGTACATAGAATACAAAATTAATTGCATACATAACGTAAAGAGTTGTATATGGAATATTTCAATACGTTGATATACATAGCATATATCTTTGCAGATCTTTACACATTGGGTGTACACTGTACTTAAGCATCTTACTAGTATGCATACACGTATACTTAACGTATTGACAAATGTACAGAATCAGCATATGTGTATATATTTAGAGGTTATTACCGAATATGGCCTGTTCCCATGTCGTATCAGCATGAGTGTCATTTTGCGTCAGACACGAGACGAAGTCGATTGTCAGACACAGCACAAATGACACTCATGCTGATATGACACAGGGAACGGACGATATTGGGTAATAACCGATTAACCATATACCCATGCCCAAATTTTAATCATAGTACGACAAAACTCAAATTTTTAGGCTTTCCTTTTTTACGCGTTGTGCATAGATATCTGAATATATATGTGAACAGGCTTCATACAACGAAGTCAACATCACACGCGACATTGCTGCAAGTCCTCCAGATCTCAATGAACCCGAGGAGAAAGATATCAGGGTTCGAAAATCGTCATACAGAAGGAACTTTTAAGATGCAATGTGGTATTACAAATGTAACCTATCAAAAACTATGTTGAATTTTAAATCTATCCTTACTTCAATCGTCGTACGGCATGGAGCTCGCGCCGAGTGGGGATGCCATTTTGTCAGTTAACCCTATGAGTTGCCAGTCAACAGTCGTCGCGCGTGCGACATCACTGTCATGTAACATGCTCACTACCTGTTTGGGGCACAGTTCTGGCGCTATGCGAACGGTGGAATGTTTGCTAGAACTTGATCAAAGAAAAGAACATGGGAAAGAGTTTCAAGACTCAACATGTTATTTCCATATTTTGCAAACATAAATATTCGTGTTCCTCGAACCCCTTCACGTTTTTGCGCGGGGACATTGCTTCACAGGCTGGGAGCGGCAGCCATTTTGATGTTTACATTGTTTACAAACAAACTGCGAACGTAGTTAGTAAAACTCTAAAACTGAAAACATTTTTCGTGCATATTTTGAAGTTTACCGTGAAATATCACGGCCGATATTTAACAGTGAACATCACTAGGATGTAGCAATGTGGGCATGGGTATGTGATACTATGAGGTTATCCCTCGATATCACCTCTTGGTGGGGTCGTATTGCTGCGAGTGTGGTTGTGGGCCGCATCACACGAGTCGAAGACGAGTGTGATGCGGCCCACAACCGCACTGCAGCAATACGACCCTACCAAGAGGTGATATCGAGGGATAACCTCTTTATCATATACCTATGCCCACGTTATTGAATGAATAAATCTCGTATATTAAAATATGATACGTTTCACTGTGGTTTTTCTTGGTGGACTACATTTATTTGCGTCATCTTGCTAAGGCGGATTGATATACTAGCGTCTGACATAATCTATCAGCTGGCTCATTGACAATAATTTTACGGTTGAGCAGAGAAATGCTTGAACTTTTTCATCAAACATGTAGGATATCTACCGAATCAGTACGGTACATGCAAGTGTTGTGTTTGGTATTATTTTCCAGAACGCATTTTCCATGAATACATGATATTTTTGAAAGTTGTGCTTTTGAATTTGCCTGTCCTCCGACATGTCCGATAGCATATACTTTTGCTTGTCGTCTGCGCGTCTGTGCTCATGCAAACAGCTGGACTGTCATCGATCTGTCAGTGCCCGTACGGTGTGATGCTCTGCTCTTTAATTTGTTCAAATTGGTAGCACTACTAGCAGGTTAATCCGATATCGACACGTGTTTTCTTTAGTTACCCCGCATTTCCCTATGCTTCAAAACCCTGCCACTTTTGGAGATCGGACATGATATCGTAGTCAAAGTCAAAATCATAGACGGGCACCATGGTTTGTTTTGATTAGGGCGCTTCCACATAAGTAGTCCGGTATGCAAATCAACAGGCCGTATCAGGCTTTGTTATGTAAATCAACAGGTCGTATCACTTTTTCATATGCAAATATTCAATTGAATGAAAGAAAGACGCGCTGATCATTCCTTTCATATGCAAATCAACAAGGCGTATCACTTTATTGACATGCAAATCAACATGATAAATCATGTCACTGAACTCAGTACAGACACAATATAGGGCATAGGTATATGATAATGTTGTAAATCAAGCATTTTACCCGGGTGAGTAGCAATTGGTATTGTAGTGACAACTTTTATCGGGATGTCCAATCTATTCGATCATACAGAGAAATCTTAGTTTGGGTTTAAAACCACCAAATGGAATCACCCTTCACTTGCAGACAGCTACGTATCAAAAGACCGACAAGCTGGTGATTACAACCCTTTGGGCAATTGTTATCAATTTCATCAAACAGGAGAGGGAAAACTGGTTTGATCAATTACTGGAGAGTGTTATGCTGAAAGCAGAGGAGAAAGACAGGGTTTGTTGTACCTCAGAAATATTAATTGGGTCTTTCGTTTGGACCTGTTTGGTAACTTCATGGCTTCACACATTTAGACAGGACAAAGTAAAACTAGATATCGGGAGAATTTACATCAAGCAAATCATCTTGCTGTATATCAAATACTTCCAAAAAGTCTGAATGATTGATTATGAACTGAAAGATGTACTGCGTACACATTAAAGGCGGCGGCATGGGGACATCTTCAGTCCATTCTGTGGATCCAGAGAATTCAGTTCTCTTAGACATGAAGGATGCCAGAGACGAGGAGGGACCAAAGGAAACAAATAACGATAGCAAATCTTCAAACCCCTTTATCAAAGTTGAGGCTGCTTGTATGACCCTAATTCAAGTGGTGCTTTACAAGATTGTCGCAGAAATATTCTTCCGGGATATCCTCTTCAGTGAAGACAGGACCATAGAGGCTCACAAGTCTGTGGAGCCTATCAATCACTGATCGGAGTTCTGGACGCGGTTTTTCATTGTTGGGATCAACCATCGCTTGTGCTCGTCTTCTCAATGTGTCAACGTTAGAACTATTTGTTGTGTAAGGCAGAAATACTTTCCTTGTGTTTGTGTTTAACCTTGCGCTGATTTATATTTTATGTGTCGTCCAAACTTTAAGTTTTATGATGATTGCCATCTTCATTTGCTTTTATATTTCACCTAAAATAATTAAAAGACACTAAACAACAGTTTGATGTTGAAGTGGTGTCCTTTTATTTTTTGTGTCTAACGTTGAGTACCCGTGTAATAAACACGGGTAAAAGTATCGGCATTAAATTTGGTACATCACAAGATTAAACCTGAGGACCAGTTGATTTTACGTCTGAGCCAGGGATTTTTTACAGTTGATTGCCGTTAGAAAACTGTCATAAGTTTTCCCTACTGCCTGCTGGCCATGCATCCTTCTTAAACTTTATCGAATACTTAATAGGTTGCAAACTGCTAAAACTCAGTGCCCTATGCCCCCTGTTAAAGCTACTTTTACATAGCATATTGCCTTTTGACATTTCTCAGAAAAAAGAGGGGATCAGTTTCAATGCTACGTGTCAACTGCCCTGTGCTTAATTTTCGGGAATTACCAACTCTCGTTTACAGTTTCTAGGATACGGAGGGGCTTCAGTCAATTTCTTCACTGCTGTGCCGCTGAAGGCCTTACTCCTGCCAATTTCATGGCGCGTTTAGTTTCATAGCTTGCCAGCAGGCAGAAGTATTGATTATTTTGCTGCCGTCATTCTCACCAAAAGTCCCCTCGTGGCCAACAGGACCCTGGCCAGGCCTTCTGTCGTAAATAGCAGCGCATAGTTGCAAAGTATGACCTGCAGCATGACCAGAAGGCCTCTTGGCTCCCATCCAGTGTGTTTCTTGGCGAAGCCCCACACCCAGAATTGCTTGAGCCGTGCAGCACCCCTTCTACAATGTCCCTGCCAGTCTCTCATGACCCCTTAGTATCTTCTATTGCAGCTGAACATATTCGGAGGTTAACTTGTTCTTGCCGGCGTCACTTTGAACAACCAATTGCCAGAGGTTGTTTAAAGGTATACAGTCATTGAAATCTAAATATGCCCATATATGGTCAAAAGGGGTGTTCCTAAGTATTGAAAATGCCAATTAGAGGGCGCTGTTTTTTAAAAAGCAGCACCCTTAAAATCTGTGATTGATTATATTTTCCTTTTCCATTGTAACTGTGGCAAAATTGGAACAGGTGACATTATAGCTTTAATTGGAAATAATAGGGCATGCTGCAAGGGATTGGAAGTAGAGGAGGTCCAGACGCCTCCCTCTATATACCCCTTGCCCATTCCCACCTAAATTATGTTGAGCTCTTCCTTTTCTTACACTAAAGCTTACAATGAATATCATTGTCCAGTGTCCATCCTTTTGACTACTAATGTGCCTAAGGAAAAGTCTTTTTATATCTCCAAAGTATTATCCGTAAGAAATAAATAGTATTTAAACTTTAAAATAAGACTTAAAATACCTGAAAATTGCTTAATTATAGTTAGCATATTGTAGTTTTAACCGTTGCACTCAACAAATCAAGTTACTACTGTCTGTAGCTAATTATAGTTAAATTACGATCTGACAATACACCAAGCTTAGAAATTAAAAAAAAAGGTTGATATATAAGTTTAAATTCCTTTTAAAGATAATATTTGTTGAAACTAGTGCTGTTATTTCTTTATCAAATGTATGCTTATCACAGCACATCTTTTATCGTTATAAGACCAATGCCTTATTATTTTCTAGCATCAAGAGAACAATGTAAATTGGGAAAAAAATCGACCAAATTAGCATCTAAGCCGGAAAAAGTGGAGCAAGAAAAACCGCTTTTGAAGAAAGAGTGCAAGAATCTTAGAAATAAGCAGCTTGAGACTTCTTTCGACGAGTGGTCATCTGACGCAACCAAAAAATGTAAGTAATTAAGCTGTACAGTTTAGCAACAATAAGTGAGAGAAGAATGATTAATACATAGGCATATTGCTTATGCAAGAAAGTGTATTGTCAGTATCCTTAAATTGTGATCAGACTCCATTTGGATAAAAACTATAAAAAACAAGCAAACAAAAACATAAATTGCCTTAAAGCTGTGATTTGCATTGTCATTACAGATTTTGATTCGGTCATAACAAATTGTCCCCTATAGACGTCGTGAGTATGGCCGATGTTGGGCAAATCGGCCATATCCATCACGTGTATGAAATTAATGAGTTTACTTTTCTTGCTTACGCACACTCCTACATCGTTTGAAAATCCTGGGAATAGCTATAACATCAGTTGACAACCCAAAACGTGGGTAGTAAATTAAATTACTCTTTGTAAGAAAATCAAGATTCCTATAAAAGCGAGACAAATTTGCTTGTTACAAATATTTTCCTACGAATACAAACTAACTTTCATCAACCAGGGAAAACTTTGCAGACCCAGTAAAACCGTTTGCAACGTCATTCGAAACACAGTTAGCATGTGATGACCAAGATATTCCCTAATGCTTGCCATATAGCATATAGAGGCTAGATCCGCTCTGGCTCAATGATCGTAGCGAGCGACTAATCATGGAGGAAGATAAGGACGTGTTGTACATCCATGGAATGATGTTGGCATAATTGAAAAAAATGACACCATGGCGGTTAGATGTTTACTTTACATAATTGTTCTGTCACTTGCATGGTACAAAGCAATGTACCATGGTCAGCTCCTAGCTTTCCGTTGGTAAAGTCAAGAGCACTCTGCTATGATTTCTCTACTATGAATTGTTTAAATCTAGAACAAGTTATCACAACCCAACAAGAATTACTGATGTTACACGAACTGTTATTGACCACATATACAAATGTAAATAAGTGTCCGATTTTTACTGGTACGATTACGGCAGACGTTTCTGACCATTTACAAGGTTTCGCAATTTTCAAGGATATGTTTTCAAATGAAACTGTTGCTGGAACGGTGTTTTTCAGAAATTAAAAAAAATTATAGCGAATGATTTTATATGTGATCTCCTTCAGCAATCTTGGATAGTGTATATGATTGTCCAGATGTAAATGACGCATATAGCAATTTTCTCTCAAATTTTAGTAATGTTGTAATAGGCATGCACAATTAGTGGCACGTTCATTGAAAAATGTAATCAAACGCAAGCCCTGGATTACAAAATCAATTAAAAAGTCCATACATATGAAACATGCTTTATTTACCAAGGTGGTTAAATCAAATCATGAACCAACTATTGTTGTACAGTACAAACGATACAGAAATGTACTCACCTCTTTACTACGGGTTGCAAAAAAAACTACTCTATGTCATTCTGGAAAACTGCCAAAATTCAACAATGACCTGGAATGTAATTAACAAACTACATCATAAGGAAACGAAAGGGCAGTGTTTACCAGATAAACTCACGATGACTGCAGATGGCGTACCACAAATGTATAGAACATCACAAGGGATTCTAAATTGCTTAATAGTAATCACAAATGTCGGCTCAAACATGGCCAGTAAGATTGTAATGCATCGTCCCTCTTTTGTAGAGTTTTTACCAGAACAGTCAAATCATTCTTTCTTCTGCATCCGACAACGGAGCAGGATGTGTACAACTTATTGATGAGTCTTGACTTGAAGAAGGCAACAGATTATGATAACCTGCCTGCGAATCCCTGGTTATTGCTGCGAAGCAAATCGCAAAACCCCTTTGTCACATCTTTAATTTGTCGTTTCAAATTTGCCTATTTTCCCGATGCACTGGAATTGCTAATGTCGTCCCAATTTACAAAAAGGGTTTAAAAGACGAAGCTGGAAATTGTCGTCCGATTTAAGTTTTACCCCTAGTAAATAATATTCTGGAGAAAATTGTAAATAAGCAGATAATGAAGTTATTTGACAGGCATAGCCTTCTTTTCAAACACCAATACGGCTTTCATGAGAGACAAAGTGCCAAATTATCCCTCAACAATGTTGTGAATAATTTCATACAGAAAATTGATCAAGAAAATTCAACCATTGGTATTTTTATTTATTTTACGAAGGCATTTAATACTGTTGTTCACAATGTACTTCTATCAGAACTCCAGCATTATGGTGTGAGGGGAACCCACTCCTCTGGTATACAGATTATTTGAGCAATGGATCCCAATATGTGTGTGTACAAACGAGTTTATATCTGAAAAACTATCAGTGAATTGCAGTGTTTCTCAGGGATCTGTACTTGGGCCGACTTTATTTTTAGTCTATATTAATGATTTACCGAATTCTTCTAAGTACTTTGACTTTCGATTATTTGCAGATGATTCAAACCTTTTTCATACTTTTCAAGCTGACATATCGAATGTAGATCTGTCTACAGTTGATCACCATCTTAAGAATGTTATACGCTGGTGCGATGCTAATAAGTTGACAATAAATACTTCTAAAAAAATTATGTAATTTTTCATAGTAAATGTAAATTGTTATCAACCACAGGGGTTGTCAGTCGGAAACATTGTAATTAACGAGGCCTCAGAGACATCATTTGTGGGAGTGATAATTGATAAACATCTAACGTGGAAAGAACACATTGCCAAAATAAATAAATGCATAAGAAGAAAAGCTGGGATTTATACAATTTAAGAAATTATGTTCCAAGAAATGTACTTGTTTTATTATACAATGCTTTCATTTTACATAATATAATGTACGGTCTTGAAGTCTGGGGGTAGTACATATTCATCATACTTAAATACTATTTATATCTCACAAAAAATGTGTGTACATGCGATAATTTGTTTGTGGGTTCCAAGAGCCTTTCTCACCTATATTTCAAAACTTGGAAATTTTAGATGTTTATAAACTTCACAAACTTCTTGTAGGGATATTTATTTTTGATTAGTTGCATCATAACTTTCCTTTTCCTATACAAGATTATTATGAAATGGCAGATCATTGTTATGACACTAGATTCAAACTTGGTGCGAATCTCTCTTTACCTAGAATGCATACCTCTTTTGGCCAATTTGAAATTCCGTACATGGGTGCAAAGTTATGGAATAATTTACCGTAAACTGTTAAAATAAGTACATCACAGTTCATAAAATCATTAAAACAGTGGTTGTTACGAAACTAGTTGAGAAAGTGTAATACTATTCACTCACTGAGCACCACAGGTGGAATATGTAATGTTAATATTAAAGAGAATGGGACAATCTTAGAGACACGACCGAACAAAATGAAACACAACAAACTGACCCGAACATAACTATTCTAGCCTCCTTGCTGGACGAACAAAACACTGACAATAATTAAGCCACAAACAGTGAAACATAAATCAAAGGAGAGCAATCTCCAAAAAAGCGACTGAGGAAGAGACCAGACACTGGTTTCGAAACGTAGCGCCAAAGAATCACATTGTCATTCGACAGCCAGATTACGGCTACGTCTCGCCATGGCTCATATCTACACCAATAGCCAAACACACAAAATCAAACACAAACACAGAGAACGAAAAAAAAGTGTGGGCGATGTGTGCAGCCACTTTCCCTTTATTACTTTGCGATTTCCTACTTATTCTTGCTTTGCAAGTATAAGTCGAAAGAGGGCATACACGAGAATACCCCTTACTTTGTATGATGGGTATCCATCGTCTATAACAATACCCGTAATACAACAGACTACAAGCCAAATAAGCCAAAATACATTTAACAAGTGTAACCATCTTACTATGGCAACACTTCCTCAACGCTTTTATAGCATCCACCAATATTGTGAAATCACATAAATTAACCAATCACAGCGCTCCAGCTCTAACAAACAATAAGGCGAAATTAACCAATCAACAACAACTTACAAAAATAGAGAGATTACAATAGAGTTGAAAATAGAGTTGGTCATCGAATGGGTCGCAATCCGGACGGAAGACGTAGTTGCGTGATGTGTCGACGTGCAGGACGGATAGAAGGCCATGGAAGTCGTCCCAATCGTGTTCATGAGACAATCAACTGTTGCCTCACTTGCCAGTTAGCATTGTAACACACCTCATCCGCAGTCTGTATTCTAATTCGCCAATTGATAGTCACGTGGGATGCGTTCTTTTTGTGCTGATCCACGTAAACGACGTCATCAGGCATCATTTGTTTGAACTGTTGCCTGCCAGGCATCAGTTCCGAAAAATGATGCCCGCTGACGTCAAAAACGATATTTGACGCGAACGCGGACCGGAATGTAAACAAAGATGTCGTCTGCGGCCGATCGAAACTATAATCCAGAATTTTTTTGGTTTATCCTACTTTCTGAAGAAGAATTGAATGCTTTGGTTTCCAACAAGGACTCGATACGGACAAAAACTATAATCAAAGGTGAATTGAACGTTTTGCAGAAGTATTGCGATCTTTTATATAGGAAAAACTTTTTCTCACTGAACCACTCAAACATATTACATCATAGACCTACATGCGACAAGTGTTGTGTATAGTACGTTCTTATGCATGGCTAAGGATGAGGTGTGTTACAAAACACATATTGACTGGCATGGGGGCAACAGCATACGTCTTTAACCCCTCGGGCCTGTGAGTCACCCCAAAACAGACTGTTTCCCTCGGCCTACGGCCTCGGGAAACAGTCTGTTTTTGGGGGTGACTCACAGTCCCTCGGGGTACAGACGTATGCTGTTGCCCTCATAGCCAGTCAATATGTGTATACTGTGTCACCCACGGTACAGACAAGCGTGCTGGCGATAGCACAATGTGTGAATGCCATTTGCAGAGGACCGCAGAACTTGACTATGCACGGACTGAACATTTGTCGGTATTACAACCCTTTATTACACAGTTGACATGGAAATAAAAAAAAAAACATTCACTCGCAAACTACGATGAGTACGATGTATTTTGTGTGTGGTTGTGTGAAGTGAATGGTTGAGTCTAACACGTTTGCGTGTGGGGTAAAGATCGAGTTAACGATGATTGCATCGGACGATCGCAAGACTAGGTCTCGGCCAGAGCAGTTCCTGTTTTGGCAGAGAGCGTGTCAGTGTGCGATGAAAAATACATCTGAGCAGCTAACAGTCGATTTCCTCGGTCTGTAATCTCTCAAATGCGTAATAAAAATATTTTTATTATGCAAATAGCATTCGACATTTACATACGGCTCCATAGGCTGTACGAACCTCGAATACATCAACACAGTAAAATCACATGTCAGCTCAGGGTAGTTCAGACCATAACTGCTCAAACTGACAGCTTCCGACCGACAAACATGGAAACGTGAGATCGGCCTTGTGGGAACCCGTCGCCTCAGTGTTAAATCACAAACAAACGCACATCAACAGAAATAAAATGATGCTTTCTACCAACGATAGTCCACAAATCAAAACTAAAGACATCAAACAAGCACTCCTAAAGAACTGGGACGAAATAGAAAAAGACCAAACACTAGATAATTTTTTCACGATGAAACCGATCATCGCTTACAAAAGAAATCCAAACATAGGCGACACACTAATGAATGCACAAGAACACAATCTTAGAGAAACGACCGAACAAATTAAACACAACAAACTGACCTGAACATAAGTATTCTAGCCTCATTGCTTGACGAACAAAACACTGACAATATTTAAGCCACAAACAGTGAAACATAAATCAAAGGAGAGCAATCTCCAAAAAAGCCAGAACGAAAAAATAGTGTAGGCGATGTGTGCAGCCGCTTTCCTTTATTACATTTCGACTCGATTAGCATATAGTGTTTTCTGGATCCACATTTGTCTTTTGCCTATTTTCAGTTTTTGTAATAATGAACTTGTCAAAGATTTTAAAAAAGGCAAAGTGATTCAATAAAATTTATTGAATTGAATTGACCATACCGTGTTCATATTATAGGGCCTGCAACGCTATGCGGACAAGTCACGTGTGAACACAAGAGTAGTAGCCTTTCTTTTATTGCACATGGGGTATTTTGTCCTGGCAAAATTTAAAGCCATCTAAGTCTGTATACGGCGATTTGTTGGTCCTTTATGTTTCCCCCCGTGAGTACCTAGTTCTACTCTATTTCACACAAGTTCTGATCAGTACATAGGCAAAAGGATCATTATAAATTTTGATAACAGCAATTTTATCCAATTGCTTATGCGTTTCATTAAATCTGTAAAAACATCAGGCTGACCTAACATTTGTAAATAAATATTGAAAACAGTAGTATTATAGTATTATACTTAACAAACAATTATGTTTCTTGTACAGCGTCAAACATGTGATAAAGTAAGGATCCTAATGAAGGCAAGAAGGGAAACCTTAATTTTTATTGTAATCGTTCTAATCTTCTCACTCATAAACTATGCAGATATTTTTCTGAAAAAAAGACTCAATTCCACTTTTGCAAGCCCGCTAATGTTACCAACAGCAAGAAAAGAGGGTAACATATTTTACACAGCTAACTTTGTTCTCGGACAAACAAAAACAATTAGTGCATTTTAATAACTTGCATTTATCTTACATTTGAGGTTGGTAATGTTAGCAAACAAAATGACAGCATTAATTCCTGACAAGGTCGATAGCTAATGAAGTCTAATTATGGGACATTTTGTGGTTTGAGACTAATTGACAAGAAAGTAATAGTTCTATAAGAACCAAGACAAACAAGTAACTATCACTTTCAGCTACAATAACAACTTGATTTTGCCGTTGACGTGCCAGACACTACTCAGCAAAACTGTTGTTCAACATGTTCAGCAAAGTCTGACTGTTTTTTTTTCTTGAACTAGCAATATGAGGGTAATCTTACACGTATTTAGTATTAGAGATCATTGAAAAACAGTCAAATTTCTTTCCTCCATACAAAGTGTTGCGGCCAGGAATTTTAGATCAGGGGACACTGTGTCCCACTACCATTTATTTTTGGGGACATTTGTACATTTTGGGGACAACAAGCAGTTGTCAATCAAATGTTGCATTATTTTGTAACACATTAGTTTCACTGAACAAAATTCAAGTTATCGAGACCGCGTCACTATGTTTAAATTTCAGGCAATTGAACTAGTTTACCATATCTGCCGCAAATTAGAGCTCAGACGGACTACAGTCAAGCAAATTATGATATCAAGTGTAGCGTTTTAATTACTTTTAATCATAGCTAGGTCCGAAAGTATGTAAGTGTAAGCCTCAAATAATTTTATAAAACAAACATCATCGTCAGTAACAGATATTACTTGAAGACTACACCCATCACGGTCGACTCACTAGTGCGCCCGAGTGTGGAAAACGGGTTCATTGTCGCAAGGGCCCACCCTGGCGGCAAACACTGCATACCCAGCTTCTCATTGCTACATTATAATTTTCTAATCTTCTTGGGAATGTGATACAGTTTACCAACAGCGCCCCCACCCGAGTCGATTTAGTTTTTGTTATTAAAGTTTTTTTTCTTTGCACCCTGTTTTGACAATCGAATACCTGACAATACTCAAATGTAACTGGATATTCCCAATAAAAGCAAATCAAAATAGTTTTTGTACGCTCTCCGAAAGCCTTTTTCCAAAGTCAGTTTCATACAACCAAGTAAGGCTATCTGAACCTCAAAAGAGATACACTTAAACTTCTGCTCAGATTTTCCTCAATCATTCAACGATCCTCTTAAACTAAAAGGAGGGGAAACACAAAGCAAATTTTGTCACACATGCAATTAAACAAATATAGTCCAAAATATTACATGAACGTTAATTATCAAGCTTCCATTATTACACAGATTTAAATACTTGTTTTTCGGGGAAGAAAAACTAACTTTATGTCTTCCCCCTTACAGTCCAATTCATAGTAAATCATCATTTTAAGTGAAATTCAAAAATAAAATTTAGTGTACAAATATGCACTTGTTACAACCTAAGTCTTATCAAGTACATTAGTATTTATAACAAAGCATCTATAAAAAGACAGATTGGGCTTGTTTGTGTTTGATATAAAATGTTTCTAGTTTCATTGTAGACTACATTGTATAGGGAATTAAGATTTTGGGCGACACCAAATTAACTTTTCTTGTACAAACATGCACTTCTAGCCATCACAGTGTAATCAATTAGTTTACTATAAATTAACAAGCCTCCAAAAATTTACAGAGTTAGCTAGTTTTGTATGGAATTCGTTGTATTCGTCATTTTTTAGATTAGGGAAGCCTGGTAAATTCTAATGGGATTTATCTCCCAGGGCCGTCGAAATTACAAAAAAGAGTTCTCACTAAGACTCTGATGGAGGCCACTCTCATACTGCTCGTACTTTCTCTTGATTAGGGCCTGTACCTTCACTGTTCACAAATGTCTTAAGAAGTGAACAATGGTGAGGAATAGTTTAAATTTCCAGGCTTGACCTTCAAGTTAAGGCTTGATAGGCATGAAACAACCAATTCAAGTCTTACTAAGATTTCCTCGAATGTGGATCTAAAGATCAATATGTCGTCTATGTAGATTAGGAGATTTTGAAAATTCAAATCTCCGAAAGCTTTGTCCATCAACCTCATGAACGTCACCAGGGCGATACAAAGCCCATAAGGCCTTCTTGTATACTTGTACAAAACTTACAACGTACAGATGTTGCGGAAAAAAAACTTACAACTTGAAGCTACGACAAACTCCAAGCTTACTCTGGTTGTACACAGTCTGTTGAAAAAAAACGCAGGATGCGGAAAATACCATATGCGAGCATGTTTGGTGTGACAAAACTGTATCCTTGTGAGAGTGTTATGGTGCCGAAAAACAATATACAATTAGGGAGTACCTGCGGTGCGACAAACTACTTCGTTCTGGTGCGACAAAACAGTAAGCTTGCCAGCGATTGTTGTGCGGAAAAAAGTAATATGCAAATGAGGGATGGGTCAGTTCTAGCGCGGAAAGAAAAGATATGCAAACGAGGAGTCAGTTCTGGTGCGGAAAAAAACAATATGCAAATGAGGAGTATGTGCAGTGCGGAAAAAAACTAGTTCGTTCTGGCGCGACAAAACCAGAACTTTGTGCGGAAAAAAACTAAGATACAAATGAGGAGTATTTTCTGGTGCGGAAAAAAAAGAATATGCAAATGGAGAGTACGTTCGGTGCGACGACAAACTAAGTTAGTACGTTCTTCTTTTATAAATAGTAGTGTAGGACCTAACCCGGCCTTTTCTACGGTCACAGTTGCTTGGAGTTGCTATAGATTTTGTGCAAGAAAAGATAGACTGGCCACCGTCGCTTGGCTTTTCAGTTACCTTTCCCCCCTTGAATGTACTATTGTTTTTATATTTATATGCCCACAGATTTGGAGCATTTAGCCCAGTAAAAAGAGTATTTATATTACTTTACACTGAACACGTACTCCATGCACTTGTGTCCTCTGTTACGGTGTATGTTATGTCAAGTATGACCGAGGAGAGTCCCTACACTGATTGTCTTGAGTTACTGAGAGTTACCATGACTACAATGCTAATCAGTATCAGTATCAGATTACTTTACATAAGACTACATGTGACAGCGACACGTTGGTAGTTAGTCAACAGTCAATTGAGTTGTGTACATAGCTTTCGTAGAGCTAGTAATAAATGTATTGAAAACGACATCGAGCCTCGTCGTATTTCATGACATGGTGGCAGCGGTAAACTACTGAACACCAAGAGAAAAGGAAGACGAAGATGGCAGCACAATCGAACATCAAGTCTCCTGAAAACTTCAGCTTCAAGCCCCCAGAGTGGCCAGAATGGAAGCAGCGCTTTTCAAGATACCGGCTCATAACAAAGCTCAACAAAGAAGACGGAGAAATCCAGGTAAATTCTCTTATCTATATATGGGAGCTGAGGCAGAGAAAATCCTCACGCGATTCAAATTCGATGCAGAAGCAGATGCAAACGACTATGAGAAAGTCTTGAAGAAATTTGATGAGCACTTTGTTCCCAGAAACAATGTCGTCCATGAAAGGGCACGTTTCCGCCATCGCGTACAAAAGGCAGGGGAAACCGTGGAGGCATATGTGAGAGATCTTTACCATATAGTCAACAAATGTGAGTACGGTGACAGGGATGAGCACATCAGAGATCAGTTAATCTTTGGCATTCAGGATAAAGAACTGTCACGGAAACTACAGTGTAAACCCAACATAACAGTAGAAAAAGCTGTAGACATGGCAATGTATTCTGAAACAGTGACCCACCAAGTAGCAGCACAAGGGAAAGCCCAGGCTTTAGATGAAGTTGCACAGAAAGGCAAAAGCAAATTTCGGTCTGGTAAAAACCCCCATAGAAGTAAAAGGGAGGAAAATTCCAGAGGTGCCTGCACTAGGTGTGGCCGTAAACATGAGAAGGGTGATTGCCCAGCCAAAGGAAAGCAGTGTAATAAATGCAAAAAGACCGGACACTTTGCAGCTGTCTGCAGAAGTAAAGGTGTCAAAGAGGTCACTACCGCCGAAAGTGGTGATGAAGTTGGGTCAGTAAAACATTCACTTTTTCTCGGAGAAGTTTCCAGCGCGGGAAAAAGGCAGGGTGACTGGCAGGTAAATTTGAAGATTAACAGAAAAGTAATTAACTTCAAGATTGATCTGGAGCCGACATCACTGTTATCTCTGAGAAAGCACACAAACGCATTCCAAAGTGTGCAATTTTGAAACCCCCAGATACCAATCTTATCAGCCCAGGAGGTAAGCTGAACTGCAAAGGATGGTTCATTGCCGATATAAAACACAAGGGGAAAATATATCATACCAAGGTCTACGTCATTGAGGGAGACCATGTTAATAATCTACTCGGACGAGAAGTCGCTTGTGAGATGGGCCTAGTAATCCGAGCTGAGGAAGTTGTCAAGCCTGATAGTCCAAAACAAACAAACCAAAGCGTGTTTGGAGACATAGGCATATTCAATTGCAAGCCAGTAAAGATACAGCTGAAAGATGGAGCGAAGCCATACAGTGTCAACACAACAAGGCGAATTCCATTTCCAGTCCTTCCCAAAGTAAAGGAAGAATTGCAGAGAATGATAGAGGGCGGAATCATCGAAGAGGTCACTGAACCTACAGAGTGGTGTGCCCCGATGGTGGTGGTCGCAAAATCGTCAGGGAAGTTCGTATATGCGTGGATCTGAGGAAACTCAACGAAGAAGTGAAAAGAGAAAGGTATGTGCTTCCAACTTTAGAAGACATAGCCCCTAAACTAGCAGGGTCCAAAGTTTTCTCGAAATTAGATGCTTCGAGTGGATTCTGGCAAATTCCATTAGATCCAGCAAGTTAAGGTTAACTACATTCATCACACCATTTGGTCGATTCTGTTTAAAAGACTGCCATTCGGAATCACCTCCGCACCAGAAATATTTCAGCGTTTGATGACAGACTTGTTACGTGACAATGAGAAAGCAGAAGCGATTATGGATGATATAATTATACATGGCGAGACAATGCAAGACCATGACATCCACTTCGACAATACGCTACAAGTCATCGAAAAGTCAGGACTGAAACTAAACAAGAGTAAATGCGAGATAAGAAAAACAAGTATTAAGTTCTTTGGAGGAATAATCAGCGCCGATGGGGTCAGCGCGGATCCAGAAAAGGTAAAGGCAATTCAAGAGTTGAAACCGCCAACAAACAAACACGAGTTGAAACAACTACTCGGTATGGTAAACTATCTGGGAAAATTCCTACCAAATTGTCAACAGTGATACAGCCAATAAGTGAATTACTGAAGACAGATGTAGCATTGGTCTGGAGCGTAAAGCAAGCGGAAGCATTCCAGAAAATGAAGCAATTGGTATCTACTACACCAATACTTGCATTCTACGACCCAAGCAAGCCAACAATAGTGAGTGCAGATGCCAGCAGCTACGGACTAGGTGCAGTCTTGCTGCAACAACATGACGATGTCAGAAGGCCTGTTGCATATGCTTCACGTACACTAACGAAAGCAGAACAGCGGTACGCACAAATCGAAAAGGAGTGTTTAGCAGGTGTTTGGGCTTGTGAGAAATTTCCCGATACATCACTGGTCTAGAGTCATTCATACTACAGACTGACCACAAACCACTAGTACCACTGATCAACAGCCAAGACATCGACAAAGCACCACTAAGATGTCAACGCTTACTACTAAGATTGATGCGATTCAACGTGAAGTCAGTATACGTACCTGGAAAAGAATTAGTAGTGGCAGACACACTGTCAAGAAATCCGATTCAGTGTTTAGAAAAACCTGATACGGAAGGTGAAATACAAGCACATGTTGATAACCTGGAAGCAATGGAACCAGGAACACCAGACAAGATGGAAGAAATCAGACAAGCAACGATGGATGATGAACAACTGAGGTTAGTACTAGAATATACAAGCCTAGGATGGCTAAAACGAGCAAAAGAAGTGCCAGACGAAATTCAACAATACTACTCAGTGAGAAACCAGCTTTCATTGAATGATGGCAAACTCATCTATCAAGACAGAATTGTCATACCAACCACAATGAGAGAAGAAGTCCTAGTGAAAATACACGAGGGACATCAAGGTTTGAACAAATTCTGTGAACGAGCAATCCATGCAGTGTGGTGGCCAGGCATCACCAGCTATATCAAAAGAAGGATAGCTAACTGCAATTTCTACATGGAAAATAAAGCACACAGCGAAAGGAGTCAATGATGGCAAAACCATTTTCAGAGAGATCATGGCAGAAAATAGCTGTCGATCTATGCTATCTCAACAAAAAGAAATATATTGTCGTCATGGACTACTACAGCAGATACTTAGAAATCATACATATGACAAGTACAACCAGCGAACAAGTAATTGGAAAACTGCAAAATCTGTTTGCCCGATGGGGAATTCCAGAAGAAATATTCTCCAACAATGGTCCGCAGTTTTCATCAGCAGAGTTCCAAGAGTTCGGCAGAAAGTATCGATTTCGATGCACCACATCTAGTCCACATTACCCACAATCCAACGGGGAGGCAGAAAGTGGAGTACGCATCGCAAAGAAAATCCTAAAGCAAGATGACGTATTTCTTGCATTAATGAGCTACAGAGCAACTCCAATAGCAGCAACCGGCATGAGTCCATGTCAACTGATGATGGGACGCCAAATTCGTACCACACTGCCTACAATAGCAGCAAAACTAGAGCCAAGACAACCTGACTTGGAATTAGTCAGAGCTGCAGATAAAAAGGTAAAAGGTGCATACGAGCGATCATTCAACAAAAGACACGGAGCCAAAAGTTTGCCAGAGCTGTTACCTGGAGACAACGTCCAAGTGAAATTGGATGGAGAAAAAGGATGGAAAACTCCAGCCAGGGTACTGCAAGCGGGTACAGCACCACGCTCATACATTGTGCAAACACCAAGAGGTACTCTGAGAAGAAACCGAAGACAACTACTATTTGTGTCAAGGCCAGACAAAACAGAGAGGAAGACCTTGGATCTATCAATGTTTGACAACGATGAGTCAGCAGTTCCAGTTACACCAACCCCAGTAGAGAAGTCAACGCCCACAGTGGAACAAAAACAACAACCGGTTGAAAATATCTCACTGCCTATGCCAGAAGCTCAGGGAAAACAAACAGATGTAATCAGAACCCGGAGTGGAAGAGCAGTTAAGAAGCCTGTGAGATACTACGATGAATACTGTTAAGTAGATAGCAACCAGATTGCCTTGTGCGGGGCAGAATAATCCCCAGGCAACTGTTCGATTAGGATCGTCCACCCCTAAGTCTAGTTAGGCGAACCTATTTAGTAGAATAGAAATTTTGCAAATAGGACGACAATCGACATTAGAAAATTTATTGACAATTAGACAAGGACAGAACAACGTATTGACCATTATGATTGGATGACGAACACTGTTCAAAGTGAACTCAAAAGAAAGGGAGATGTCTTGAGTTACTGAGAGTTACCATGACTACAATGCTAATCAGTACTAGTATCAGATTACTTTACATAAGACTACATGTGACAGCGACACGTTGGTAGTTAGTCGACAGTCAATTGAGTTGTGTACATAGCTTTCGTAGAGCTAGTAATAAATGTATTGAAAACGACATCGAGCCTCGTCGTATTTCATGACACTGATGTAAGTGGTCAAGTTGCCAAACTGAAATAATTTTATGAAGCCTCTGCTAATAACTTCAAACATCTAGTACAGGGTGACATGACATATTTTTCAACGCATCGACGCCCACTGACATTCGTGAATGAGGAGAATCTGTAAACACTGTCTCACTATTATGTAATATAAGGATCACTCGAACGCATGTACACTATTAATACAAATATGTATGTGAAAAAAAATCACGGATTCTGAGTGATTACATGAATGGTTTTGGGTTATATGAAATTTTAGATACTGTGAACGATACCCAAGGTATACAATTTTTCAGAGCACGGCCCAAATTTGAGAAAAGCCCGAATTCAATCATTTGGGTTATTCTCAGTGGTTAGTTGACCCCGTAAACTAGTGTGCGTCACGGACATTGATACCATAATCGCACTTGCCGGATTGCCGTTCAAAGGTCAACTTTAGAGATGGAACTAATGTTCTGCAAAATTAATATAATTCCACGGAATTATGAAACTCTGTCATCTTACTTATTCCATAGCAGTTATTAACGAGAGGTAAATTACATGTTAAAGATAGTTTTATAGAGAGTGGGTTAAGTTCAATGTGGATGAACCAAGCAATTTCAAATCTATTAAGGTAAAATGCGCCTCGAGGACAGCGAGTGAGACTCACAATTCTTTTCTGATCTACAACTTTTGGGTTCATTTTAAAGCTCTTGGTGTAGGAAAAACTTTTCACAGGCTTAATTTTTCGAAAATCGAAAATAGTTTTTTATTCCATAGAGTTAACACAGGGATGGCGGCCATTTTGAATTTCGAATATCGGTAACTTTTGGTAATTGGTTTCTCTGCTACCAAAATTAGCACGGGAACCCCGATTTTTATTCTTGATTTTGAAGGAGTATGGTTGAAATATTCATTTAGGAAGTTTGAGCGAAAGTTTCAGTCTATCACTTTGGAAGTGCATACTACCTTAAGATCAATATATTGCGTAATTCATTCAGAAAGGTTGCCCCTCCAAAGTTTGACCTTTGAACGCAAGGGCCGCGATATGAGAATAGCCCAAATAATTGAATTGGGGTTTTCGTCAAATTTATGCCGTGCTCTTGAAATTGTTTTAACTTGGGTATCATTCACAAAATCTTAAGTTTCATTTAACCCAAAACAGTTCGTGTAATCACTCAGTAATAATCCGTGTTTTCACACATATATTTGTAATAGTGGATATGCGTTCAAGTGATCCCTATATTACATAATTGTGAGAGAGTGTTAACAGATTCTAATCATCCACAAATGTCAGTGGGCGCCGATGTGCTGCTGAATAATATCTGTAATGTCACCCTGCCATGGCTGTTTGATTATTTTAAACTGCAGAGGCTTCATAAAATTAATTCGGTTTGACAAACTTGACCACATACATCAAATAGGTACTCTCCTCGGTCACACTTAGCATAGCATACACCTAACGGGACACAAGCGCGAGGAGTACGTGTTCACTGTACAGTAAAATAGATACCCTTTTTACTGGGCTTGCTCCAAATTTTGGTCATATTATACCTTTGTAATAGGTGATATGAACGCGGATCCAAGAAAACATTTTGGTCAGGAAACTTATCTCTTTTTGTAACGAAAACAATTATGTTATTGCTGACCTGAATATATTGGGTCAAGGGAATAGTTCTAGTATTTTTACTTACAAAAGCATAGCGCATGGGACAACCTATTGGCTTGACCACTGTATTTGTACACAAGCTTCGTATAATTTGATCTCGAAAATTCAAGTCATTGATGATTTCTTTTCTTCTGACCACCTGCCAGTTTTGCTTGACCTTGCATTTAGTATGCAGCCTATCGATGCGTCAATCTCTAGTGACACCTGCTCCCAAAGGACTTGGGCAGGTATTGATTGGTCAGCTTTGAGTGAGGACATTATCAATGACTATACCGTTAAATCTGGTCATTATTTGTGTACAATAGTTCCACCAATCAGAGCTTTGTTATGTAAAAACTGCAACTGTAATGATCCATCCCATAGTCAACAAATTTCGACATATTATAATTCTATTTGTAATGCCTTGACAAAAGCGAGTAATGATGTATTTCATAGTAGTAAATCAAAAAGTTACAATCCCATACCGGGTCGGAATGATATGGTGAAAGAAGCCCACAAAACTGCTCGCCATGCCTATACGATGTGGAATTCTGCTGATAAGCCACACTCTGGTCCAATTGCTGATTATATGCGTCGAACTAGATCGATATTTAAATATTCATTGAGAAACTGCAAGCGGGCTGAAGCCAGCAAACGTGCAGATGGTATGGCGAAAGCTCTTTTAGAAAATGACCATCGGAATTTTTGGGCCTCAGTTGCCCAAGTTAATCACAAAAAGACACCTTAGCAACATGTGTAAACAACATAAAAGTGAACAGAATATTGCAGATATGTGGGGTTCACATTTCAAAAATCTGATGAACTCTGTAAATAATCCAAAACATGACGCATTTGTACAAAACGCATTAATGTCTATCTCATATACAGCTGATATGTCAATTACAGTTGATGAAATTCGTCGCATTATTGATAACCTTATAATTGGGAAATCCCCTGGTCTAGATGATCTTAGTGCTGAACACTTGTGTTACGCACACACCAAATTGATTGTCCATCTGAGTCTTTGCTTTTCGTCAATGATGGTTCATGGGTTTGTGCCTGAAAATCTGACAAATGTTGTTATTATTCCGCTGGTTAAAGACAAAACCGCTGATCTCTCGCACAAAAATAATTACCGTCAAATCGCTTTGACAAGCGTGTTTTCTAAGGTTTTGAACGGGCTCTTCTCGATAGGTGTGAAAACTATCTCACAACATCAGACAATCAGTTTGGTTTCAAGAAAATGCATGGTACAGAAATGTGTATTTTCCTTTTAAAGGAAACCATTAGATATTATAAGCTTAATGGCAGCTCAGTGTTCGTTTGTTTTCTTGACGCTGAAAAGGCCTTTGACAGGGTGAATCATGGGACACTTTTGAAAAAATTAATCGACAGACATATTCCGCTTTACATTGTTCGGCTACTACATTTTTGGTACGCATCTCAACGTTTTTGCATTCGCTGGGGGAAATCAATATCATCCTTCTTTACAGTTACTAATGGGGTCCGTCAAGGGGGAATCATGTCACCACTTCTTTTAATGTTTATATTGATTATCTTAATTACTCTTTGACTAGTTGTGGTGTCGGCTGTGAAGTTGGAGGAGTTGTTTTAAATAACTTGTCATACGCTGATGACATGTGTCTGCTTGCACCTTCAATTAAAGGCTTAAGAAAACTTGTTAAAATTTGTGAGCTCTATGCCATAGATCATGATATTGTATACAATGTGTTAAAGACCAAGTGCATGTGCTTTACATCGGTCAACAAACTAAGTAATATTCCTTCGGTCATACTTAGAGGGCACACAATAGACTTTGTCTCTAAATTTACTTACCTTGGTCATATTTTTACTTACGATCTTAAAGATGATGACGATATTGCCTCTCAACGAAGGGCATTGTGCGGTCGTTCAAATTTGCTCTTACGAAAATTTAGCAGGTGTAGCTCAGCTGTTAAATTGCGGCTTTTTAATGCTTTTTGCAATAATATTTATGGTGTACAATTATGGTGTAAATATAAGTCTTCCTCAATTCGTAGCATTCATGTTTGTCATAACAATGCACTTCGAAGGCTACTGAGCCTCCCACGAATGGCTAGTATTACAAATCGTTTGTCATTCTTAGTATGAATAATTTCTCCGTTTTGAGGAGAAAAGCTGTGTAAAGCTTTGTTTGCCGACTTCAGCATTGTGAAAACGAGCTTTTAAAAGTGTTATGTAAATCTGACATGTTTTATTCTGGTCTACAATGGCATTGGCAAAGTTTGCTCCACCGCTGAATTTTATTGTTTTTTAATGTCAGAATTTAATGCTGTGTCTTTCGCTTTGTGTATTGTTACTGTCTGCTTCATTTCTGTACTTTTTTAACTATGGACGATTTTTAATAATTTGTCTGAAATAAAACCTAATAATAATAATAAATATCAAAAACATTAGTAAATTGAAGGGGGAAAAAGGTAACTGCTGCCTAGCAAAGCCCAGCGACGGGGGCAGTCATCTTCTCCTAAAAATTTTACAGCAACTCCAATCGACTGGGACCATAGACCCTAATAGAGGGTCGATGCTGTGACATAGGAAAGGCCCGGTAGGTCCTACACACTATTTATAAAAGGAGAACGTACTAACTGAATTTGTCGTCGCACCGAACGTACTCCGCATTTGCATATTCTTTTTTTTTCCGCACCAGAAAATACACCTCATTTGCATCTTAGTTTTTTTTCTCACAAAGTTCTGGTTTTGTCCCGCCAGAACGAACTAGTTTTTTTCCGCACTGCACATACTCATCATTGCAAGTAGTAGAGTAAGCGTGGACAACTGGGATTAATAAGAATTTTTACACCCATTTTATTCATTTATCTACATGAAGCGAAGGAAAATTTAACCATCCATGTAACTAAAGTATGACCCTGACCTATATACGAACTCACGCATGCGCAGCAGTGCATTGTCCTGTACTAAGCGGGCCTGCTGAGCATGTTTATACACGTTCCGAAGGTGTACGGGAAATTCCGTGTGAGTCATCACCATCAAACTAGCCTATATAAAGGAGCTTTTTTTACACCGTTGTCAGTCCGGCAGGCCGGTTGCGGAGTCTAGCTGATGTTGAACACGAGAGTTCCTATCGGGGCGAACTTGTTCACCCGATAGATAAAATTTTAGTAATTTCCTCTGAACTTAAAATGTGACGGAAGACCATTACTTCAAAATAATATGAGACGTTTCAGATGAATGGTACTGATATCTAAAGTGTTCACTCTTTTATCTCTACGTACAAATGTAGTTCCTAAGTCGTTCTCTATTCTATTCCCACCAACAAAACATTCAATACTCATTTCCCCTCCCCGATCTTTATCGATACTTATGATAATATCACAAGTTGTTCTGTTATCTGTTTTCATAGCATAATATCCAACCAAATCGTCAAATTCATCTCCGTAGCTAACTTTACACATCTAATGAGAACTGTACCATGTTGAAGTATTTTCATATTATCAGTCATCTGTTGATTTACTGTCTGTAAAGTGAGAACAGCTGCCTCATCACCACACTTTTAAGACCCAGTTTCTTTAAAGTTGTGTCCCAAAATAATCTAACTGGAACTCCGCTAGCTGTATACGAGCAATAATTCTCCCCCTCGTTTATCCACCTTCTTAGTGTATTATCTGCCTTCATTATTGTATTAAGAGGACTAATTTTAAGGTGAATCGGTATACCAAGAAGTGCAATGTATGGATTCGTAGGAGTAAGCCAACTACGAAAATCTAACAATTTATATTTGTTTACATTGCTATCAAAATAAATCACATTCGGAGTTCCTGGTGGTTCAGCAACACCTCCTGCAATTTCACTACCCAATATATCTAAGATGTTACGCGGCACATTATAAGGCATGAATTTCTGACTAGCCGAATCCCATGTCAGAGCAAAAGGAGTAGAATCATTCGAAGCCTTTGTGGCGTCAATTACAGTTTCATCAATGTCTTTAAGTTCGGAAAATTCTACAGCATGTTCGTGGGGTGGCGCCGCGGCATTGGCTAAAACGAAATATTTTTCGCGGTCTTTATAACGAAGGACGTAATCCTTATTATGATTAGCAGCCATCTTAGTATTATTGTTAACTTTAACATCACTCAGATCTTCAAGCTCAAGATTTTGCATACGAATTGTACCTAGACCGAAGCCACTTGGATCAGACATACTCCGTAGGGACCTATATACAGTGAAAATTAAAATAATACCTTGTAATATACAATACACAGTCATGGCTTCAGCAATAGGAATGACAGTTCTCGGTGCTGTATTAAATGCAACGGCATTCACAGGAGGAAATATTATCGGACAAAAGCTTTCTGGTAATGGTGATGCTCTTATTGAAGAGAAGGTCCGACATGATAAAGCATTAGAAAAATTTGAACATGATCGCAACGTCTGGTCAGAAAAAAGATTACTACAGGCTGACTGGGAAAGAGAAAATCAGGCAAAGGACGCACATGCTGCGGCAGAATTAAGAGATACAGATGCAGAAATCCTGGAAGAAGCAGAAGCGGTGCAAAGCAACTCTACGTCAAGTCCAGCGCAAGCGTTAGTGCAATTCTCAGATTATTATCAACCCAGTCCTGAGCAAAAGAAATATGAAATGATATATATTGCTGGAGGATTGGTCGTGGGATGGTTTATCTTCCGATAGGGTTCCTTCGGAACGCACCGGTAGGGCCCCGCTTCAGGACTACTACAGCAATTCAATACAAAAGCTAATTGGCCAGTTATTGAAATCGATCATGTTCCCATCCTGATCTGTTATCCAGATACGCATTGAATTCATGTAATCTCCCCTTTTCTCAATGGCATAGAAATTGCTCCGTTTTTAAAATCGTAAGTAACCTTTTCACTTATTTCTCTCGTATCCCGGATGGGAAGTGTATTTGTAAACAGTTCGATACTTTCCCCTGTATGTATCCTCCGGAGGCACCCGAACCAAATGAAACATAATTTCCAGTAACATCGACTACATCTGAATGAACTATATATTTAGTGACTGTTAAGAAATCCACTTTCTTCGGACTCATAGTACTTTTTATAACTGGGTTGTCCTCAGGTTTATCTGAAAAGCCGACTACGTTGGCGAAGCTACCTGTGGCATTGAAATAGACTTTAATATCTTTAGCCAAAGTTAGATAAACATGGTTTGTCGGCAGATGTTTTTCAAAATAATTTTTTGCTTCAACCCGATTGCTTTGTTTAACGTATCGATATTGTAGTTACCTGGACGTATTGATTTAGTCTTCTTCGGTTGGTCACCTTCTTGATATTTTATTACATTATTCGTCGATGTTATGTTATGCCATGAATTATATAGTCCGCACTCTAGCAGTCTTATCTTCGTAAACTGTGTCGTGTCAATGCAAGGGTAAAAATTAACAGTGACTTGTTCACCTGTTTGGCTTTCAATCCAAATGATCATTGTTGTGCGCTGTATATATTACTAAGTATAAATGTTCGATGAATATTATTCCGAAGGTGCCCATTACGAAGTATAAGGTTCTGCAGGAATAATATTTTTCTGTTCAAGGAGATCTTTGGTTGCTACCGCGGCAGCAGTCGCACCGCCTAATTTTGCCAATCGAGTCAATTTGGACGACTTGGATCGCCCATATCCATTTTCAGAAATTTGCTGGAGATCATAAGATATCCCATCGCAAGTCCTGCGATTACAATACCATCGTACATTGTGTTTACAACTGTTTTAATATCCATGATTGCTGACTAGTATATAAAATAAAAAATAAAAATAAAAAATATGGGGAGTTAATCCATCTCATACAATGTAGAGGAGCTGGAAACCTCTCCCTCCCCCTCCCCCTCCCCCTCCCCCTCCCTCCGTCGGAACTGTTCTGGATGGAGCTGCTACGTGCTCTGTTTTTTTCGCTTTCTGAAGCGGTTCCCGCGGTTTCCGGGGAGGACAGGGGGTTATGCCGAGCACGCCCCCAATATAGTCCTAATGCAGTCAATGAAACTCCCACAATTCCTAAAACAAGATAACATTTATTATACCATTTATTATCACACTGTTCTTTCATTATAGGCGGTAGGTGTATACAGTTTGCTTCAGTCGCTACCGCATCGCTATCCCCCCCCTCCCTCCCTCCCCCTTCATTGCTTGGCGTTTCTTCTCCTTGTTTTGCCTGTTCCATTCCGCTAATCGCTTGCCCGCAGCAACCCTCCCTGGATGCTTCGGCGGTAACGTCACTTTCTCTATGTTGCGCTGTGTCGGAGTCGGGAAGGTCGTCCCTGACGGAGTCGTTTCCGGTGTGGCCCGTCGTCGGCGGGGCTTCTGACGGAGTCCCTGGCGGAAGCGTTTGCTGAGTCGGCGAAGTTGAATCCATTTATTTCAGTACTATATTAAACCGATTTTTTTAAAATTTAAATGTTTACCCGTAATTAAACCGGTGGAAATTAGAGCAATCAGGGGCCCCCATGTGTACGCTATCCATCCTGATAATCGTTTTATTTCACTGTTTAGAATAAAATCCTTTTTAAGATCAGTGGCATAGTTATCTCGGTCATCAATTGGAACTACCTGACTGATTGCACGGGTCCTAGATCTATGAAACTTTGAGTGATGGTATCACTTATAAGAGAACTGTATTTCGCTTCATAGACTTTAAAGGCTCGTGTTATGAATTCATCTTTCCACGTTTCCACTTCTCTAACTGAAATCTCCTTACCAAAAAATAACTTGCTTTGACCACTTGCGATGACACAGAGTATTTTTTCACGTTTCGTCTCTATTATGGATCGAGCGTCTGAAGGTAGTTCCGAAGACCTTCGGAACGCGTATTTGCCGCTGCCGATGACTTTATTAAATTCTCCATTGTTTGCAGTATGTTATCTATTCTTAGTAAAAAATAAAAAATTCGTTTAAACCTGAATCCGAAATATAATATTAACATAGTCTGGAATGTTAGTACCCCTAACAGAACCGTACCGATAGGGATTCCGACAGGGATTCCGGGAAAATTCTCCTCCATTTAAATCTATATGTATATAGAAACACGAATAATGAGTACAGACTTATTCCCAGTTGCTTTTCAATTGAATAAGACGAGCGTACCGACAGTACAGCATGCTGATACCCCCCCTCCCAAACCGGACGGGGGAATAAAACCTATTCTCATGGACTTAGAAATATATGTAACGCCGACAGATAAATTTACTTTTCATCCACGGGATATATTTAAAGATAACGTAATCACTCATCGATCAGCGAAAGAAAGTAATGTCTGGCTGGGCGGGCCAAACATGAAATACTGGGACCAGCAATTAAATTTCGCCGTATGGTGCAGCACTACTGGTTGTGGTATATCATTCGCCCATCTCTTTGATAAGAAATTTCCGCCCCAAATACGATCATTCTGCCGTTTCCATGTATACTTTACAATACGTCGTATCCTTCACGAAATGGGCGTTGCACTTCCAGACGACCCCCTCCCACCTTCAAAGCGGGCGACAATCCGTACAATCTCGTTCAATATGAACTTCTCTGTACAGAATTTGGAAATATAAGTCCAACGAAGTCCGACTTTCGTTATCGAAAAGGTCAAAATAAAGGTCTTGGTTATGGATATGAATATTACACTAATCGTGGCCCTGTTCGACAGCCAAAAGCGATATACAACGGTCGGGACTTTTTCCTCTCCGCCGACGGAGGCGTTTTCTATACACATACAATTTTTGGAAAGAAAAAACATGTACTGCCCGACAAAGACCGACCGCACTACTATTTCTTCCGAAATGATGGATCGGAGGGACAATACAATAGTTTCATTCCTCTGAAGGGAGACTCAGGATTGACAAAGGCCGGTCTCGCTCGCCTGAATGAAAGCCTTGAAGCCTACGTATATTGCATACTTGGCGCACAAGCAAATATTCGTAGTACCATAGTGGGTGATACTGGCAGTGCACAGCAAGTCCGAAAAGAATTCGGTGTTCTCCTCGAAGATGAAATTCGCAATACCGACAAAGTAATTAGTTATAGGCGATATCAAGACACAATAATGAATACTGGTGTCAAACTTGATATGGCAGTTTCACCCAATTTACTCTCTTACCGTCTGAGATGGTCATCCTTTCAGGCCCGGCGATCTCAGGTTATAATAATGAATTGCAATACGCTACAGAATCTATGTCCTTCGGGGGTGAATGGTGATATAAACACGGAAGTTCGAGAAAGTGCTATACATGAGATGGAAGGAGGGGAGGAGGGGGGGGATCCCGTGAAGTGGCAGGACGAGCCCGGAGAGTCACCTCACAATGACACGACTCGGTCCCCGAAGGCCCTTCGGAACGCTTCGGAACGGCAGCAGCAGTGACCGGCGCAGACCCTATTCATGAATATGGTAAAATTGGTTTGTTATCTTTAGCAATATTCATTACATTAATGTACAGTATATAGATCCGATGTATGCAACCGTGCCATTCAACATGATTGTAACTGGACCGACAAATTCTGGCAAAACGGAATATGTAATGGATCTCCTCACCGGTCCGTACCTAGGAAAATTCGAATATATAGTTTTCATTTGTCCGACATTCATGAACAATAAAACGTATAATAAAAGATTCATTTTCACTGATGACAATGTGTTTGTGTTTCCAGTCGGACTCGATGCTGTGGATGATACACTAGCCTTCGTACGTAACGAATGGGTCGGTACAAACACTTTAATAGTACTCGACGACTGCGCCGCGTCCAAAGATATGAAGAAGCGCAGTGACGTTTTAGTCAAACTTGGTTTCAGCGCAAGACACGACGGACTATCTGTCTGGGTTCTGACTCAGCAATATACTAGTATTAGTAAACCATTTAGGGAAAACATACAGATGTTAGTACTTTTTACACACCGAGCAAGACAGACAACAAAACTATTATTAAAGAATATGGAATGGAGGTGTCAGAACGGGAGGCCACGGACCTGGTCAGACAATTGAAAAGTAGGCCATTCAGTAAACTAGTATTTCATTTACGGCATCCGTACGACATAAAATTTTTCGTATAATATAGCAATTATGGAAGCTGAAGCCGAAGGTGACAACACCGAAGGCACTCTTAGAGAATTATATTACAACCCGAAAACTGGTTTTGGAGGTGTACAAAAATTATATGACGCAGCACGCGCCAGCGGACTAAAAGTTACTAAGAAAGAGGTACAGGACTGGTTAAAAACTCAGCTAACTTATAATCTACATAAACCGGTACCTCGTACTCGTGGTGGTGGTTCGGGCGGGAGGCGCGTTTTCGTAACATCGGTGGACGAGTTTTGGCAGGCTGACCTCGTGGAATTCCCTCCCCCGTTCGCAAAAGAGAATCGTAACATTCGATACATGCTAACAGTAATCGATGTGCTAAGCAAATACGCATGGGCCAGGCCGATACAGTCAAAAACGGCTGATGATACGTTACAGGCGCTACAAGACGTGATTAAGAAATCCGGGAGAAGGCCCGACAAACTTCAGACAGATGAGGGGCGGGAATTTACTAATCAGAAAATGCAGGGGTGGTTGGAGGAGTCTTCCATTCACTGGTTTCACACCTACAGTGACAAAAAAGCTAGCGTCGTTGAACGTTTTAATCGGACGCTTAAGACGATGATGTGGAAATACTTTACATACAGACAGACACGTGAATGGCTTTCTATTCTACCCCACCTTCTCGAGAATTACAATAACACCGTACACGGAAGTATCAAAATGAAACCCAGGGACGTAACAGAGGAGAACGATTGGCAGGCATTTTATACACTATTCGGTCCTGAGTTGGCAGCCGGGGGAGCCAACCCTGAATTCAAGCCGGGAGAACGGGTTCGAATTACAAAATACAAGACCACTTTTAAGAAAGGGTATTTACCAAATTGGACAGAGGAGATTTTCGTGTGTTTCAAAAGTTGTGTACGCAGCTGGCTTGGAACACCACCAGTTTACAAAATAAAAGATCTGAATGGAGAGGAAATACTCGGCACTTTCTATTCCGATGAACTTCAGAGCGCACCTTCAGAACGCGACGAGCTGTACAGAGTAGAACGAATTTTGAAGACGAAAAAAATTAGAGGAAAGAAATATTATCTGATAAAATGGAAAGGTTATCCAGAAAGTTTCAATAGTTGGGAGCCGGAGGAAAATGTTATTAGAACTTCGTAAGTTCCTGTCCATGGTACTTGTCAAGTACTACGTAAGTTCCTGTCCATGGTACTTGTCAAGTACGTAAGTACTAACGTAAGTATTTACGAAAGTTATTCAATAAGTACCATGGAAAAAGTCTTAATTTCTTGAAAGCCGAAAGTGTCAGTTTACCACCCCACTTCCACCCCCCACCTGGCCAAGTATTTATCATGTACTGTCGTAAGTAATGTTCACTTACTGCATCTTTTTCGGCCGTATGTGGATGAGGTGGTACCCCTCAGTTCCTGAACATATTAAGTTTGCAAGATCTTCAAAACGACTTCTCATGTTGCCATAGTCCGTTCTTTCGAGTCCCCCTTTTTCAGCTTTATCTATAAGTTCTGGTTGAAGTATAATGTACACAACTGACATGAGCCATAGACAAGTAACTTCAAAGTCCGGTGTTACAGAACCGTAGGGTTTCATAATGTCAAGTGCTCGTAGGTCAAACGAAGCATTATAAGCACACACAGATTCACAAGCGTTAAGAAGTTTGTGTAGGTTCTTTAGTGAGACTCGAGGTTGTTCTAGTTGTTCTTGACCAGGTGGGAAGTATGCTTTTTCAAGTTCCTCCTCCTTGAAACCGTCTATTAAAAATCCCTGGCTGCCGCTATCGCGTGCCGAAGGGCTGCCCCATGCAATTCCAAAGTCAAAAGCTCGTGGATATTCTACTGGTCCGACTGTCTCGGTATCAATTGTTGGATTAAGTATATTCTTGAGAACGAGGGGGGTAAGAGCGTTCCGAATTACCAAACATGGAGCCTGTAGTCGTGGCAAATTTCTAAGAAAGTCTGTTTGAACTTAGTTGTGAATCTCTTCTAGTTCTTCTAAGGCGGTACCGGTTATTTCGTACGACCTGGCTCGAGTCAACACATTCCGCCTGCAATAATCCCAAGGCATATCTTTGAATATGATAATGAAACTGGGTAATGGTCAAATGCTCTAGAAACAATCTTTTTTTCTCCGACTCCGTGGAAACGCCCCGGATTCGAGAAAAAGTCAGATGTTGAATTATGGAAGAGTCACAAATAATGTATTGTTCTGAAGGGAGGCCCCCCTCCCCCTCCCCCTCCCTCCTCCTCCAGCCTGACATTGTAAACTAAGCGTATGTTCTATAAACTGGTTCTGAAAATCAGCAATCGAAACGGGGGAGCGCCCATTATAAAAGTCGGCAATGTTGCTGGAAAAACTAGTGTCAAATTCTGGTACGTGATACACCTCCGGTCCCTCCGCCAAATTTACTGCATCGTAACTCTTACCACTTCCAGTTGGTCCATTTATGAATATGTATGACATTTTGGTGATACTATATCATAGAAATTTTTTTAAATTTTTTTTTTATTAAGATATATACGATAAGACAATGACAATCCTTTCTATTTCAGATGCAATAAAAATACTTGAAACCGGAGAAAACATCAAAATTGATGATGGAGGCAAATTAGTATTTGGTGAATATGTAGATCCTTTCATATACGTAGACAGTGAGCTAGAAGTAGTTTTCAACATCGGACTTAAGTACGGTTCGGGAGGAGATCCTGCTACATGCGATGGGGTGTGTGTCAGTTGGCAACTGAGTCTTCAAAAGTTTACCGATTTAATAGTATTCCGTACCTTAGGTGAAAGTTTCGATGCAAGAACTGCTAAAAGTTATGCTGAAAGCCTGGCCGCTCACTCCAAGAATACTATCGGAACCGTCACCGAAGGGAATCCTATCGGAACGACCTGCGGATTTTACAATCCATCTAAAGTGTATCAGAAGCGAGGGAGCGAGGGGCCTCAGCCGGGCATGAGGTATTTTAAATTCATTTAAAAGAGGGAGAGGGAGAGGGAGAGGGGCTCACGATTTCGCTACATGTATTGATATGGTTCAAGAAATTGACTGCGGTTTTAAAACAGTGAGTCCGTTACTACCAGTCCGAGAAAATCCTGCTATTGTACCTCGTAATATCCGAAAAGGTAGTAAGATAGAATTCTTAGCATTTAAACCGCGATTAAGTAAGCGTGGCCTTTCTTTCACTGTTGAGAGATTAATATTTTGTGCTGCGCCTAATAAACCAGAAATTCAAGATGTGGAAGAACTAGTCGACTTAGAAAGATTAGGTGAGATATATAAACAAATAAATGCTGACAAAAATATTATAGTGGATTTTGATGACCTATCATAGAATAATTATTTTTCATTTTAAAAAAATTTTTAGGATAGTATATATGTCATAAAGATGGGCCGTCGATTACATACAGCATTCAAGGGAGCAGTTTTACGAAAAGAATTTCCTGAAGTCAAGCGAGTCAAGGATATCGGGGAGCTGGTGGATATTGAAGGTATGGTTAAAGGGGCCGGAAAGATGTACTCTGTTTATACCGAAATGGAAGTCAAATTATCGGATCCGAAAACTGGTAATACACAACCGCGTCATTGTATGTTAAATTAAATGATACATACACAAAAGATGTAAGAGGATCGGGATTGGATGTGGGGCAACAATTAATAGATCGCTACGATCGTATGCTTGATACAATTGAAATGTTGAGGGTTCTGGTCTCGTTCTCGAGGAGATACTTAATTTTAAAGTAATTCTAGTAGAAGTTTTACTCGGGGCTGGGGCTCCTACGGGAACGGAACGAGTCCAACTTCCCGGATGGTTAAAAAATAAGCATTGTGTTAGCGATCTGGTGCTACCTTCGGGCAGCGAGAATTGTTTTCAATACGCCATCGTAGCAAGTATAAAGTTGAGCGATCCGGAGTTTCGTGAAAAGAAATGTGGTCAGGTAAGGAGAAAATGGAATACGTACGCCCCTTTATGGCTGACTACTGTTGGGAAGGTATTCCCTTTCCTACGCCCGCCGATCTGACTGTATTCAAGCGCTTCGAGCAGCAAAATCCAGGCATCAAACTTCAAGTATTTCAGATCTATGAAAATGATCCCGCTCCCCCGTCCGACATAACTGTGTTATATAGTGCCCCTGGCGGAGCCCCTGACGGAACCGTTCCGATAAGGGAAGGTGAAGCCCGTTCCGAAGGCGGAGCCCGTTCCGAAGGTGATAGGAATCAAATAGCAAATATCTTACTGATAGTTGGCGAAGACGGCGGCCGTTCTCACTTCGTACCAATTACTGCGGAAAATCGCCTTCGTAATTCTCGTACTAATCGAAAGAATGAGCGCAGACGGAAGTGTATTTGTATGGTTTGTAAAAGAGGTTTTAAGTCAACAGAAGAATTAGAAAAACATCAGGTATACTGTGGAACAGACACTGCCCAGCCAGATTTTCCTAAGGAAGTGTGTCAATTTGAAGGACATCGGAAGAAGGTTCCTTCTCCCTACGTCGTCTATGCAGATACTGAGGCAATATTGAGAAGGGGACCGGCCGGCACATTCCAATTTGTCTTTCATATGTTATGGTGGAACGGGGGTGGGGCCCGGGCCGACCCACTGTTTATGGTAAAAGAACATTCACAGGTCTCTCCTGTGTTACAGAATTTCTAAAGGATATGAAAGAACGGGCCGAGTATTATTCGAAATCGTATTATTGGAAAATAATACCGATGAGGGATCCTTCTAATTACCGGCGCGACGGATGTGATCCAGTCTGTATTGCATGTGGAGAGCCGGCAGGATACCGAGTAGTGAAGGAGGAGGCGACCTTCTATTGCGAAGGATGCCGGCCGTCGAGAACCATTTCTATCTACTTTCACAACCTCAAGGGATACGATGGTTCTTTTATTTTGAAAGAATTACATGAAATCGACGCCGGAGGGGGACCAGAGCCTAAAATCATAGCTAAGACGAGCAATGGAGGAATTATGGGTCTCTCGAAAACATTTATTTTTCACGCCTCAATTGTTGTTGCCGGAGGGAAGAGGGAGATAAAGAGACGTTTCTTTTCTATAAAGTTTATGGACAGTGCTCAGCTGATGATGGGGTCATTGGCGAAGTTGGCAAAAACTGTGCCGGACCACGGATGGACGGCAGTACCACTTACGTACCCGGACATTCAAAGGGCGAAAGGTTTCTTCCCTACGAATATTTAGACTCGGTTGACAGACTGGGAGAGGACCAGCTCCCGGAGAGGGGGGAATTTTATAGCGAATTGACGGAAGAGGGGATTTCAGAGTCCGATTACGAACATGCATTAAGAGTATGGGATGAAGTTGGATGTAAGACGATTCGTGATTATATGGAATTCTATTGTGAGACTGACGTTCTACTTCTTGCAAATATATTCGAAAATTTCCGTGACACATGTTTAGAAGCGTACAAGTTAGATCCAGCCCACTATATGTCAGCGCCCGGCTTGACATGGGATGCTATGTTACTTTACACGGGTAATAAGTTTAAACTCATTCAAGATGCTGAGCAGATGACTTTCGTACAACGGGGAATTCGAGGCGGCATCAGCCAGTGTAATATTCATTATTTACAGACAAATCATCCGGCCGTCGCCGAAGGGGCTGGCCCCGCCGGCGGGAATACTTACGTTAGTTACGATCCAGAGAAGCCGGTGACCGAAATAAAATATCTCGATGCAAACAATCTCTACGGCTGGGCAATGAGTCAGGCAATGCCTACGGGCGGACTTCATTGGATGACGATGGAAGAGTGGGAGGAATGGGCCGCCGAGGGGGGAGCCGGCGGGGGCCGAGGCGGAGCGGGGGCGGAACGGGGGGCCGAGCTGGCGGAGCGTGGGGACCTGGTTCCACCTTTCCACCAAGTTTTCTAGAAGTAGACTTAGAATACCCAGCCGAATTACATGAAGAACACAGCGATTTGCCATTAGCGCCGCATCACTATGAATTTCCGAGGCAGGGCGGTCGACTGATTACAAGTGTGATGGATAGAGAGTCCTATGTCTTACACTACAAGTTGCTGGAATTCTATCTTCGGATGGGAATGAGATTGAAAAAGATTTATCGGGTGCTTGCTTTCGATGAAGCTCCATGTCTCGCGAAATATATAGACTTTAACACTAAAATGAGGACAAAGGGGAGGACAGATTTCGAAAAGAATTTCTATAAGCTGATGAATAATGCAATGTTCGGTAAGACAATAGAAGATGTTCGAAAGTACAGAGACTTTAAATTTGTTTCGGACTGGAACCCCTCACGGAACGGTTCCGATAGGGGCACGGATAGTGGACGTAAAAGATTCAGAAGTATAATCCAAAGATGAAACATATAACTTTCATAACTTCCGAAGAGGATGGTGATTCCTGCGACAGTGCCCTACTGGAACTGAAAACGGATGAGCATAGATATGTAAAACCAGTTTTCATCGGCGCCGCAGTACTGGAACTTTCTAAGCTGCTTATGTATGAGACGCATTACAATTACTTTCGGGTCAAGTTCCCTGGAATACGATTAGCCTACATGGATACTGACAGTTTTGTTTACAGTGTGCCGATCCCGAACGCCTCCCCGGACGGCTCACGCGTCAGCACTTTCAATGATATAGTTCGGGAAGATGTGGAAAAGAATGGTGAGAAGTCTATATATGATACTAGTGGGATGAGTGGGGCCATGGTGGCCCCCGATTTTCCGAAGATTAATAAAAAAGTGATAGGTAAATTTAAAGATGAGTTGAATGGTGAACCTATTCTTGATTTTGTCGGCATACGCTCGAAAGTGTATGCTTTTCGAACTCCAACTTCGGAGACGAAAAAAAATAAAGGGGTGAAAGATGTTTGTGTTAGAAAACATTTAAACTTTGAAGATTATAAAGATCTATTTGAAACTGGGAAGAAGCCGGAGCCGGCACAGTTTGTACAGTTTGTACGGAAAAAGGCTGGAGAAATCCGTAGTGAAAAGCGTAGTAAAATCATGATGGCGCCAAATGATATCAAACGTGTGCAGCTTATACAATCCAGACACGGGCGAATGGCTGGCAGAAACATGGCCGATAGGACGGACGACGGGTCATGTTTAAAATTGTAAAGACTTTAATCTACTATTTTCAATAGAGACTAGGGCATCACTGATAACATAAATGTGAGCAAATATATTGACATCGTGAGCGTCATCGCCAACCTTAATTGAGGTGTCTTTCTTCAGGATCTCAAGTTGAATTCCGTCCTTTGTGTTCATTACTTTTAAACCATTTCCATGAAACTCAATATCTTTAAAGCTACGCAGATCGATAAACAAACAGAATTTATTCTTCAAATAATCGACCTCATCTATATCAATTTCACACCAATCTTTATCTTCAGCAAAATACCGTCGCACCTCTTTCCAAAATTGTCTTGGTATCATCTTCTGAGCGTACACTTTGTTTGCAATGCCTTCAATCATTACAGACACAGATTCAATGTAGGGGTTAAAGAAAAATTCACTGTTCAGTTCTGCATGATACTGATTTTTAGTGAAGAGTATTGCGATACCTCTAATGCTACGTCGTGGTACATTTATATTTTCATTGATAACTGTGTCCGATTCTTTGAATGGGATTGTTCTAAAATAATGTATATGCTCGTAAAGGTAACTTTTTCCACCGTTGTAATAACCAGCAGTTGACCTCGCGAGTTCGGGGTCAGAAATTGTTTCGTATTCCATTTGAATGTTTTTAATTTATAATTGGCTGTAAAAATATTATTATAAGCGATAAGTAATTGTAAGATGGGTGCAAGCGTAATTTCCCATTCAATATGACTCCCTAACGCTGATGGATATGCAACTCCATGGCCTGTTATGAGGGGGTGAGTGAGACGAATAGCATATTTTGTTTTATATGTGTCGAAAAGTAACTTATCGCCCACGACGGCGGCATCTGCATCGGTCGAACCGCTTCTCAATTTTCTTAGATTTTCGTTCTGAATTCCGTACAGTGTCATGTTCGATCTCTCCTTTTTATGTTTGAAGAATCGCGATAACATTCAATAAGGTTATATTTATTCAAATCGAAAAGTGTCTGACCCTCAAATGTGAGTTTCATACGCTCCACCAAATTTTTTGCAACATTTTGTACTACTCGGTTATTTTCATCTCCCATTACTTCGAGATCAAAAACCAGGTTGAAAGTATCTGGAACTAAGAGTACTCCGCTTTCTAACTTCGGACATCGTATGATAAGTGTCTGGCCTGGATCTGCCTCACTTGGATTATGAGCAATCACGTGATGAGTTCTTTCTGACTTCGTTCCCTTCGGTATTCGGTTGGTGAAATTCGGTAATAATGTTCTATCGTACCCCATTTTCGTGTAATGTATATAGTAGAAGAAAAAAAGAAATTACATGTTAAAAAGAAAATTAATCACATCTTAAGTTTCACTTCGTGTATATAATAACTTAGAAGAAAAATTCAAAAATCACATCTTTACGTAAATATTTCCGTCTGACTGAAAGATAAATCGTCTGACTGAAGATAAATCGATTGCCTGTGTCGCGAATCAATCGAAGGACCCAATATTCTTGGAGATGATGAGCCTCTTGGTCATCCTCAGTATCCTGGAATACAGCTATGAATTCTAGTCGCTTAAAGAAGTTAGTCTTTTGACATTCCTTCACGAAAGCTAAAATGTTATGATATAGATTATCATCTTTGAGTCGGACACCTGGATTTGCTCGAAGTATATGTCGATTTACTCGTCGGAGTTTGCACCATTCCAATTCGACGGAGAAAACCAAACAGGTCTTTATTTTTAGAAAGAAACTTTGCAATATTCTTTTCACCAACATGTTGATGCTGTAGGGAGTGTGATATATTAATACATAATTTTATTTATAATGACTAATGTTAATCCAGTTAAAAATATCCATAGCTGTTCTCCAACAAATCCAACAACCGATCCTGCTGTTTTTAATAGAAAACTGACGAGGGAACCGATTAAACCTGGTATTGCAGCAGCACTTTTGCAGCCAATGTTTTTAACCATTCGCCAAATTGCTTTACAATTTCTTTCGCTTTTGTATATACTTTGGGCGGACCTGAACCAGACCCGCCAGTTCCTGCTCCCGCTCCTCCTCCTCCTCCTCTAGTCACAGCCAGGGCAATTGTTGATATTGTCATTCCAAGGGCAGTCAGTATTGCAGCTATTGTAATACCATTTCGTTTAAATAACTCTGTCAGCTTCAGTCTCAGTGATAATTCTGGATCAGAAATTACATCACGAAGAGACCTAGTAGTAGCCAGACTTTCACGTGCCCCACTGATCATATCCAAGTTGTACTTCAATTCGATTATTAATTTTAGCTAGTCTTGTTCTGAGTTCGGGTGTAAGTTCTGTCTGCTCTGACATAATTTTATCTCTTTCACTGTAAAGCTCATTAAGACGCATATTTGCCATCTTTAATTCATCAACAAAAGCTCTATATTCAGGGTTTAGATTGTTCCATTGTTCGATTTTATTTTCAAAAGCTTGTATTTTATCTGCATTACCAGAAGCATCTTGTCGTAACTCTGTCAGTTATCTTTATATACACCCATGTCTTCTGGAGTCATCTTCTCAGCTGGTATTTTATCGTTTTTCACACGACTCACATATTCGGGCTCTGCGCTAGAGCGACCCCCGAATACATTTTTTACAAACTCATATCCGCCTGGATTAGTTTTTATTGTGTTTTTCGCATAAAATATCTCTCCAAACTTTTTTTGTAGCGGGATATTTTTGTAATATAGTTTTCCATCATCACCAATTCTAGTTTTAACAATCATATATTCTTTTACTGACGGATCAGTGATTTTATGTTGTTTCATGAAATCATCAATCAAATACTCTTTATTTTTTTCCAACTGTTTATATAAATTAACATCTGCCTCCGAGCTACCGGGAAAGCTGCCAGCCTGGAAAGGGCCGGCTTCTGCAGGGGCATTATCGGTTAAGGATGTTTCAGTAATATCAGCATCATCATCATTTAAATTTGCATTATCGAAATCCTGGAGTTCTATATTTTCTCCTCCTTCTGCCATATTGTCTTTCTATATTACTACAATTATTTTTTATCATCCCTTACATATACAGTAAAAAAATGCACATCTCAGTTGTTGAAAGCGTTGAACAGTTGGCTGATTACATAGAAAGAACAAGTGCTGCATATCGACGAAGTTATAAATTAATGGGTCGAATTGATATGGCTCTCAATATTACTAAGGGAATTCTTGTAAGTTCTGCTGTAATAGCAGCAATTCCAACAGTTCCGGTACTGTTAGCCTTAACTCCTATACCTGGCGTCGTTATTGATGTAATACAAGGGAAAACGGGTGTAGCAAAGAGACGAGAGAAATATAAACATTATTACGTTCAATATAAACAGCTGCTTACACAAATACAAGAAAAAGGCGCAACCCTTCGGAACGAGGAGGCTCCGGGGTCAGAACTTATTCAGGACATATTTCATCAGGCGCTAGAAATTCAAAAACAAGAAGGATTTAGTCCGCCGCTGGAGCGATATTTAAGACATTATGGATTGAATGGATATGAAATTTAGTTCGTACCGATAGGAACTCCGTGTTCAACATCAGCTAGACTCCGCGACCGGCCGGCCGGACTGACAACGGGTGTAAAAGTCCCTTTATATAGGCTAGTTTGATGGTGATGACTCACACGGAATTTCCCGTACATGTATAAACATGCTCAGCAGGGAATTTCCCCGCTTAGTTCAGGACAATGCACTGCTGCGCATGCGTGAGTTCGTATATAGGTCAGGGTCATACTTTAGTTACATGGATGGTTAAATTTTCCTTCGCTTCATGTAGATAAATGAATAAAATGGGTGTAAAAATTCTTATTAATCCCAGTTGTCCACGCTTACTCTACTACTTTTGCATATTGTTTTTTTCCGCACCAGAACTGACTCCTCGTTTGCATATCTTTTTTTTTCCGCACCAGAACTGACTCCTCATTTGCATATTACTTTTTTCCGCAAAACGATCGCTGGCAAGCTTACTGTTTTGTCGCACCAGAACCAACTAGTTTGTCGCACCGCAGGTACTCCGTAATTGCACATCGCCTTTCATAATATCATCACCGAACAAGCTCATTGCATATGGTATTTTATCGTAATCTCCGTTTTTGCAACAGACTGTGTGCAACCTGAGTAGAGTTTATAGTAGCTTCAAGTTGTAGTTTTTTCCGCAACGTCTGTACGTTGTAAGTTTTGTCGCACCGCAACGTGAGTATATGAAGTTTCCACACCAGTTTCATATTAACAGCGTCCACGTTTGCATAATGAGCGAGTAGAGATTTTGCGGCCGCAAAAGACGATAAGATTTCGGGATGGCTGTTCAGTGCGGAATCGTTATCATTGAGTTTCTGTGTCCGTATGTTGATTATGAGCAGCAAGAGATTTCGCGTCCGCATGAGCTTTTGTTTTTTCCGCACTCACAGTTAATTAGGCATTCGCCGCCAACGTTATCATTCGACATCTCACTAAGTGCCTCATAGATTGTTACCGCTGCAGCAAGTTTTCATCCAAGGTCAAGTTACATAGTGTTAGCAATGTTGTCGCTGACTGATATTTTGTGGTCGCAACATAATGTGGTTTGAGTTGTTGTTGTCGCATTTGAAGTTGACGGCGCCGCTAAAAGTTATGTTGTAGCCGGGTGGTATTTTTTTGTATATTTCGACGGAAAACGTTTTGTTTTCTACCTATGCATTTTCAATGGGGAAAGAGTTTTCGCCGAGGGGTCCCCAACGGCTTTCCATACAGAACAGAGGCGAATGGGCGTAGAGTCTCCGCTCTAATCGTGCAGTGAACGTTATCGATCGATATTCTTTTGTCCGAAATTGATACATTGTTGTCTCGCTCACTCGCGTGTAGTTCCCCGTTCACAATGGCGCCAAAGTACGCCGAAGTGCGCCAAAATGTGCTGAAACGTACGTAAAAGTATCACCAAAACTGAAAAAAGTGTCGTCGATTTAATTTCAGTACAGGAAACCAACGGATACCTTGATGTTAAAGTGTATAAGTCAATATACGGGTTATTGTGGAAATGTTTATGACGTGACCTCAACACACGGGCGCCCGGCACAAGCGGCACCGAAGCAGATTTTCGATCGATGATCTATTGAAAATAAATTGATACAATGTTCGCCGTTGTCATAGCGACTGGCTGAAAGCGCTGTTCTTAGAAATTATGCTTCGCGGAATACCATACACTGAGGCATACTTTTGGGCCGTAGTGCTGTGATCCTTCGATGCTTTCCTTCCAAAATATTGAGAAGTTTCTTCATCAGTCACTTCAATTAACGTGTTTTGTTGGGTCATATTTGATTACTTTGCTATTCTAACAGTGTCTTGAAAACCCTGTAACTACGCGTTGCTGTTCGTTTATTTGTTGAAATATTACTTCATTATTACATCGGACATCTTGGCATGATCTACTCACCCATGAATTTAGTCAAAGTAGTAACTGTGTGAGAATATATTTTCAAAAAGGCGTTTTGCAGTTCAGTTGCTGTGGTATACTTCAGAAAATTTAAGGTTAGGCTACTCTGGACCTTTTTTCCAGTAATCATGAGCTACGTATACTCTCAACTTGGCTGATGCACCATAGGTACGATGCTTTGGGGACCTCTGTGTACATGTTTCATTCACTACGTTACCACCGGCCACAATGGAGGGAAACATAATAGACGAACACAAATTATCGTACATAGACTTACGTGCTTGCAAGTGGTGCCAGGACCAAAGACTACATTTACAATAAACAAAGGGGCTTCGGTCGCTACTCTGGCGTCTGCACATGCGCTTGTCTCTGGCTATATAAAGGCTACGGCATAGTTGTAGCGAGCACTCTTGACTCACACCAGCCGTAGGGCTAACACCTGACCATCGCAAATTACTTGATACCATGACAGAAAAATTTATGCAAGTAAATACTACCAGTAACCTCAGTAGTTTCAATTTTTCGATCATGCTTACGTTTGTCCATGGAGGTAACAGAGTTCTTTCTACCTCATCGGTTATTCGCTCGCTGTGATCATAGAGCCAGGGGCTGTAGTACCTCCATACATGGTCACTCAACAACCACACTATACGGCAAGCATTGCAGTATATCTTGGTCATTATATGCTAAGTGTGTCGTCACAAACGGCTTTGCATAGTTTTCCCTGGTGATGAACGTTAATGTTGTAATTGTAGGGAAATTTGTGAAACCGACAAATTTAAATAATTCGATATCGTAACTCACTTACAAAGAGTAATTTTAATTCGATGCACACACCTTGGGGTTGTTAACATGATGTAATAGCCATATACCAGGTTTCAATCTGTATAAGATTGTACGTAAACAAGGAAAATCAACTCGTGGATTTCAATAAACGTGATGGGTATGGCCTATTCGGCCAAAATAGGCCATACTTATCCGTCTAAATCTGTGTTGAATAAAAGTTGTCATGGTGAACCGTAACTTGCGTACAGCCTCCGTGTTTTCCCGGCATTACACACGTTAGTCTCCATGTGAGCATTATTCTGTGATGTAATATACTGAATAAGGCAGCGTTCACTTATTATGGCCGTGGGTGGCCGGACAATTCTTCCTGCGCACCAGCCAAAATAAGTGAACTCCTACCCACTACACCAAAAAATTGATGACCCCCCCTTTTAAGATGACAAAAACTTTATGACCCGCCCCATTGCTTGAGTAAAGCTGCACACCAATACACCTCTGGAGTGGGGGGGGGGGGGGTATATTTCCCCCAAAAAAATTCTCATTACTTTTTCAAATGACCCTCCTTACAAACTAACAAGGTGTTAATGTTCAAATTTACCCTTCTGACTTGCTATAATTGTTAATAACTCCTCAAAGCGATTGGACAGAAATTACAGGTGGAAATCAATATTTTTGCGTAAGCGAGTGTGTACAAAATTTTAATATTTGGATTTAATTGATAATCAGCTGTTGATAAGGTTGTTTCACTATACATGGTAGTCTTTGAGAAAACTATGAATCACTTTTTCAATACAAAAGTATATTTATACATTTATAGATACTTGATAATTGACATACAAGTATTTAATTGGAATAGGATAGTTACTACTGGTATGTGGACAAAAAATTTGACTTTAGAATTTCACCAAAAATGTTCATCCACTATACATGGGAGTCTATGATTAAAATTCTGAATAATTTTTTTTCGAATAAAAACTTTGTTTAATTGTGGATATACAGACATTGAATAATTAACATAATTGATTAGAATATGGTGGTTAAATATGCATTTTATGTGTACAAGATATCTGATTTTGGAATTTCACTGAAAATGTTCATTGACTATACATGGGAGTCTATGAGGGTGCTATGAATATTTTTTCTCAATACAAAAATAGGTAAATATGTGTATTTATGTACTCCCGATTATTAATATTTGTGTACTTGATTAGACTAGGGTGGTTACAAATGGATATGTGTGCAAACGGAAATTGGATTGTAGAATTTCACATACGTGTTGATTCACCATACAAGGTAGTCTAATAGGAAGCTATGAATATTTTTTTCTAATTCAAAACTATGTGAGTGTTTTACTCTGTGTATTTAAGGACGTTTGATTATTCATTTTAAAGTACTTAGTTGGCCTAGGATGGTTAAAGGTTGATATGAGTGCAAGTAATTGAATTTTGGAATTTCACCAAAATGTTGATTCACTGTACATTGGAGTCTATGAGAAAACTATGAATATTTTTTACAATGGTAGACTAAGTAAATTTTGCTTTTATAGGGTTTGATAATTATAAAAAATGTACATGATTCAAATAGGGTATTTGAAAGTTCAGATGTTGATAACAATTATGATATTGGAATTTCACCTAAAAGTATAATTCCACTTCTAATGGTACTAATAGTTTTCAGGTAACTGCTAAAGAATTTCCCTGGCAAAAACTTGCTATATCTCTCATATGTAAGTACATGTAATAGGAATTGTTCATTGCCCTAAGTCAGAGCTCGGTATACAATAAGACAAGCCTCAGAATTGCCTTGTCAAGATGTTCAAGTGACAGATAATTTTACTTTATTTCAGATCTACAGTTAAACGATTTCAGAGAATAAAATCATGCAGCAAATCATTTCTATCTCCAGAATATTTTAGAACACTGAAACTGCTTTTTGACGGGACGAATACTTTTGAAATTAAGTGATCCCCCTCTGAGCTGTTTGAAAAATACATGACCCCCCCCTTTGCAGTTTTCAAATTTAAGGTGACGCCCCTGGATTTTGCCAGCCCACCCCGGCTGTAATAACTGAATGCTCCCTAAGTCAGCATATCAAAATTAGAGTAGAATATATCAAAGTTGGACCACACATATATATTTTACATCGATATACTAGGCCTACATTAGATAAAGAATAACAAAAAAACAGTTAATAACGCCGGCTACGGACAAAGCTAGGATCGAGATACAGGTCCAGTATACGGGTGGAGCGACTTCATGACTCCGGGAACACTAGCACTTGCAAATGGGTGAAGGAGGCAAACTTTTGTTTTCAGTGTTTATCCCATCGGCCGAAGTTATCTGCGACTGTGAATGCTTGACCATTGTCCATGACCATGTAAAAAACATCATTTTGGTTTTGTTCAAGAAACTTGAACCAGGCCATGGGTACTTGTTGTACTGTCTTACCGTTTTAACATGATAGCAAGGGCAACGTAAGTGAGCACGTTTATGTATGGTCATGGTTTGAGGGATTGTTCGGCTTAAATATTCAAAATTATCGTATGCCTCAACTCATTCCTTTTCATTTTCATTTTCGACCAACAATGGTGACTTTGGTATTTTACATCAAAACATGCACTTTTAAAAGTTTGCTAGTATCCGTTTCAACTCACATCAAAATTCGTACGGTCAAAAGCTAGAATGAGAAGGTTAAATTTGTTTTCATTTTATTTAATTACATAGCTGTCTGTACTCACCATGTATTCTTGAAAACATTCAGTTGGCTCTAACGACATCAGGCTCATTTTGGCATCTAGCTCTAGTGATACGGCTATGACGCTGATTACTGCTTGACACAGTGGACCATTTCCGTCCATATACAATGGGGCTATACCTTTCAAAGATGTAAACACTAAACACATATTTTCGAATAAATTTGTATCAGTGATCTAAAATGTTAATTGGTAGGATAATTATATAAAGTGCCCATCACAACACTTACAGTGCGTTTATGTTATTTGAATAACTTGTTTATATTTGTACTCGTTCCCCATGCACTGCAAAAGTAGTCGAAATGAGATATATTTGTAATGTAATATGTTTTTTTTCTTGGGCTTAATTGTTAATACCGTATTATATGTCTTTGTAAAGCTATACAACTTGACCTTTTTTTAGGGTTTCAGGACCATCGGTCGGAAACTCTCCAGTAGTCGTTCTGTTTTAGGGTTTTGAGACCACTTGTGCCAAAACACTCTTGTAATCGTTTTGTTTATTATTATTATTATTATTATTATTATTATTATTATTATTATTATTAAAATTTTATCATTACTATTCCTTCCCCTTAATGTCACGGCCATGGGAACACCGTTGCTCCTAGACACTTCAACTTTGCAAAATACATACAACTCAAATTGTGTATTGTTTTATTAAATTTATATGCAAATTAGTCACGTGACCTGGCAGCCATCTTGGCTTTAGTCGTTTAATGGACCTCATTTGCATAAAAATCAACATATCAAGATTCTGTGGATAACTTTTGTAGACCATGAGGAAGACACCTACATCCCAAATATCACAGTCATTCAACCTAAACCCTTGGTAGAAATACTGTTTGAAAAAATATTTTCAATATTTTCTAATAACCTTTGACCTTTGCTTAGATTTACAAATGCCCATGGCAGATAAGCCAATAGAGTTAGGGGTCTGGTTCTTTTTCGAAACAGATGATCATTGGTTCTTTATGTTCATAGAAATATTTGGTCAGGTCACGTGACTAACACCTCATTAATTATGCACATATCTAATTCTTTGCTAACCAAAGGGCAAAAGAGCCGAATTTTGTTAAACAGTGTGTAGTATGAGATAAAAATCTAATGTCAATATGTCACATGACAAGACCTAGCATATCTTATTTAGAGGTCAGATTTTTTGTATGTAGGATTAACTATGGGATACAATTTTTTGACCGAAAATTACGTGACCTCGATGACTTTTAACCTCAAAAATACATATTTGTTCATAACTCAATACCCACAAGAGCTACAACCTTCATATTCGGTATGATGGTAGACCTTACAGTGGCATACTCTGTACCCCATTAATCATGCACATATCTTACTTTGGGCAATCTGATAGAGGTAGAGATCTGGTTTTTGTATATAGGGATAACTATGACATCCAGTTCTTTTAACAAAAATGTCTTATCATCTTGATGACCTTTGACCTCGATTTCACAAATACTATCATAGCCTTCCATCTTTTTTGCACATGTATTTCTCTATTGCCCATGTTGACCGAGATGTCATGAAACGCTGTCATTGCTGCTTTGCAGCTTTTTTGGGGGTTTCGCCGCCTTAGGTGCGAAACTCTCTTGTAATCAATATGGTTTTTTATTATTATTATTCTTTTTCTTCTTCTTATCTGCCTCCTAAATGCGCATGCCATGCAAAGACCGTTTTACCTAGAGACTTTAAATTTGGCATATAGGTAAAACTCCGTGCAAGTAATTTTTGACCACATGACCATAACCAGGTGTCACTTGACCTTTCGGCCATTTCAAAAATAAACATTAAAATTGACTTCATTTGCATAAAAATTGATAAATCAAAATCCCGCTCAGGTCACTTTTAGACAATATAGCCATGCTCCATGCCATATTTCAAGCGCAGAGACCTTGCCAATTATCTTTACCCCTGGTCACTGGACCTACTTTCATACAACTCAACTTCCTGGGGAAGCATGCAAAATATTCTGGGAACCTACTCTCCCACTTAAAGGGTGTGGGGATAGGCCACTTGGTAGCCTGCTGCCTTTAACGCGTCCTGCACATTTTTACCCTTGCTTATATCCTTTGCATCAATATTATAGTGTGGCGGTTTGTGCACAAAGAAGTATATATGAGCCATGGTACCAAGAGGGCTGCTGCCAAGAGGGGCATCTGTTCTGCTTCAACATATGTTTTAAGAATAACCATATATGGGCATGTGAACACAGTTTTTCCCATTTTGTCAAGTGAGGATCAAACATTACTTTCTTTTGCCCGTCTGGGTTTAGGAAGCATTGATCCATAGCACAACATGCACGTCTTTAGTTTATTCTTTTGAGTGATTTAGCGGGCTGGAGAGATCAGCAGGGCCACAGTCAGAATGCAAAATAGTCCTACATATGCTGCTGTCATGGGCACAACATTAGGGATAAAGACAAAGAATAGACTGGAGGCAAAAACTCTCTGGCCAACATATATGGCGCTCCATTCTGTAAGGATGCAAAGAACCTGTCTCTGTCCATCACATTACAACAACGGAGGAATCTTAGGGCAAGTAATGAAAAAATCCTCAGAGGGCCACCATGATGGTCAACACTTCCGTCATTTCCCCTTCGGGTTCAGCATCAGGCTCTGCTGCAGTGTTGCAGCCGCCATCCTCTTGCCAATGAGCCTTAGCGAAGGTAGGGCAAGGCAAACGAGAGGTTTTCCATGCTTCCGATGCAAACTTGGGCCCGAAGAATGAAATGAAAATAGGTAGGCCGTGGGCTAGAGGGGGTCTACATACAGCCCCCCACAGGGTAAACAACCTGTATTTTTCAGAAGCCTTGGAATCCCTATAATACGAAATGGAATTTTAACAGAAAAAAACTATAGGGATGCAATAGCTGCTATGGTTGAAATTATTGTACTTGGGCCTCAGCCCAAGTACATTTGTTTTCATTCCGTGGGAAAAAACTCTGTAAGGTATAACCATTTCTTGCTGAGACCAGGGAGGGCAAAATGTCTTGGCTTCATCTTTCTTGGCATAATAAATGGCGTAATGATGCTAACTTAATGGAAGTGCTGCTCTCAGCCAGTCATGAATAAGTGAGATGTGATATAAATGCTTCTCTATCTGAGTTTTTGCCACAAAATCTTCTGAATATAATCAAAATGTGCATCGAAATGCAACAATTAATGCACCCTCCGTTTCCTAAGCGATGGCACGACCCTTGCTACACCCACTGGACGAGCCAAAGTGGGAGGGGTAATTTCAGTTTGGTCGAACAGGAGGGCTCGAGACCAGAATTTAACATTTAAACTTGAAACATGTTTAATCACTGACAAGATGTGGACTAGTGTTAATCAAAGTGAAAGTTTGAAAAGGAAAGGTTTTATATCCCGGACACAATGAAAAACATTACGACTGGAAACTGTACCCCCAGTTGAGAATAGTAATGCCCACAGCGATGGAGAACACTTATCCTTGAGCTGAGAAAACCAGACCATCATTTCGAAATAGAGCTGCAGATTCGAGAAGCTCGTTCAAAATAGCTAGGTACACCCCATAAAGGGGTGGTTTCGAGTTTTGAGGGCAAATTTCGCCTCCTTCATATAGAAATCGTACGTTTGTTTTCCAGGAGAACACACCATTTGACACAAAATTTGCATGTAAAGGGGTCGCCAGTAAGTACGTGGTCAAATCTGGCATAAGAAACAATATGAAATGTTGGGTAAAGCCAGTCCAAAATAAACTGATTTGAACTTTTGTGTTTGTAATTTATACCACTGCAGTAACATTACCTTTTTTTGACAACATCACACAATGTAATACGTTTGAAACTGAATACTCCGACGTATTCTGTGTCTCTTTGCTAAAAAATACGGTATGCCGATTACCATGTAAGGAGATGATGACGTCAAGACAGATTTGTAGTGCGTTTGGTCCTGGATGGTGCACGAAGTTTTGTCGAGGTAGCTTGTGTATTTATTTCCTAAATGGGAGAGATTAGGGTCGATCTAAACAAAGGCCGAAGAATGTTATGATACTCTAAGCGAGCTGAACTCTAACGCGAATGGTTGGATAATTTGGAGGATGTCTAGAACCGGGGTCTAGAATGATCTCGTCTCATTAAGATTATTTGGCGGTCAGTATTGAATTTCAACTGCGTCACAAGTTTGCAAAATGAGTATTCCGTCGAACGGTCAACGAACGATGTGTTTTAGAAATCTGGAGACATGGCACATCGCATTTTTATTTTAGTATTTTATATTTTACAAAAGATTTAAGAAGCAATGATTTTGTCGAAAATTCTGAAAAAATATAGGAAGATTTGATCGCGAACACATTTTCACTTGGGGTCAACTAGCCCTGCGTACGATGCTGTGTGTTCCGCTACAGCTAATCGCCCCGCTCACCACAGCCCTGCAAAGACCGTACGTAGGGTCGGTGACTTCAAATCCATTTTGGGACTTCACGTAAAAAGCCAAATTACTGCCGAAATTCAGCGTTCTTGGGCCCAAGTCGTATCCCAGCTTACCTCAGCTACTCGATCGCTTCCAAAAATGACAGTCTTTTATTCACTTCTCGTAAATAACCGTCGATGTCGGCAACTCTCTCGCTAGCCCTGCGTACGATGCGTGTTAGCTGTAGCACATAGCATCGTACGCAGGGCTAGGCAGGGTCAACCGGATGCGCTATTTTGCGGGTTGCGGGTTGCGGGCATGAAAAAATGTTTGTTTTTTGATATCATTTTCGCCCTTTTCACACTTCAGATTAGTTCAACCGCCGATAAAAGCACAATTTTCAAATCGTTTTCAACGCCATTTCAAATAATTTTATTGTGGTGAACACGATTATAGTCCTAGGAAACTTTTAAAAGTCACGCTGGATCAAATGCTTGAAGGGGGCATACCGGCATGGAGCGACTATCATACTGCAGGTGCAAGTCATACGTTCATGATATTAGGAGATAAATTATTAGAGCTGCAGAATACAAACTCATCCAAAAATATTCCAATTAGATCGATTCCTGAAAATAAGGCAACGCACCGGCGTGTTTTTCCACTGAAATTCTCGCGTACAATGTTAGCAGAATGTCGTTCTCTGAGGTCGCGAACTCGCTTGAACCGAAACGGCAAAGTAAACTAAGTCCTTTGTTGTACGTCTTTTTCTTTTTAAAGATTTCATGAAAAATACACGGCATTTACAATACACATCACTTCTACGCTTTTTAAGTCAAATCTTTCCTTATGCATCGCATTTAACTAGGCATTGTTAATTTTCTGTATGAGTTGTCCTGGAACCGAATTGTGAATGGATGCATTACAGAGAATTTACTTCCTATGGCCTGATACTAGAAATGTAACAATTTTCATTCCGCGATAAGTGGCGACATTTCGAGGCGCGATTTTTTTTTGTCAGTCTGGTATTACGTATATTTCTCACTCACATCCATGGCAAGAAAGAAAAGTGATTCAGGTCCCTAATTATTTGTAATGGCCCGGCAGCTCGGAATAAATAAATTGGTCCTCGGAATCGCCGCTTTTAGTTTAGCAGATTTTGATTTTTTTCAGAAACATGAAGTATTTTCACCCATTTGGTTTGGTCTGTTATAGCATCTTTAGTCCAAAAATTCAAGTTACAGCATTGTTTTCAACAGCCTTCAAATATACAGTATTACGTTAAAATCCACCATATAGTAGTGTTTCATTAATTTTAACCATCTTGACCTGATGGTGAAATATTGACTTCGCAGGAAAAGGGATACTGTACGATAGACCTGATCATCATTATTGATAATAGACACATTCTAAAGGTTTTATTTCTTATATACTAAATGCCATATTACATATATTAGAAATCTAGCCATAATTCTAAAAACCCGCAGCCCGCAGCCCGCAACCCGCACTCTAGCAGATACCGGGGTCACATGGGGTCGCAGCCATGTTGCCTCAAACCTTATTTCTGTCTGCACTCAAAACTCAAAAATGTCGGATATGAACCTGAAAAATCGATGCAATTTCGTCAAAATTCGGCGAAATATCAGCCTATAGACAAAATTTCATCTAGGTAAGGTAAATTACTGAAATTTGATCAACAAAGAATCCTGAGCTTGAACGTGACAGCTCGCCTTCTCCGGGAAGTCAAGCATCCAGCTGCCCATACACAGTTGCCCATATGGCCAGGTTTATGAGATTGTTTTCAAGCGAGCGAGCCAATAGAGCTAGAGTTCTGATTTTTGGTATATAGGAATAACTTAGCAATACAATTATTATAACAAAATGTCACGTGACCTCAATGACCTTTGACCTCAAATAGATATATTTGTCCACAACTCAGTAACCACAAGTGCTACACCCTTCATATTTGGTATGATGGGACACCTTATGACACCACATATTGTACCTCATTAATTATGCGCATATCTAATTCTGAGCAAGCCAATAGAGCTGGATGTCCGATTTTTGGTATATAGGGATAACTATAGGGTAGAAATCTAAATATGCCCATCTAAATATTAGACATCTACCATCGAGAACAAAAGAAATTTGCTGTAATTTGAATATTTAAGGAGTTTAAGCAATTTTCACTATAAATAAAGAGCCCCTGCCTCAAACTCCACAAAAGTTGCTAGACATATTTTGCTGTTGTCATGCCATTGCTTCGTTTAATAACCAGTTAATCGAATGCCTAATTGACAGGAGGAAATTCAAGACCATATTTGACCATATTTGATGTGTGATAGTGAGCATGCGTGAGTGAGTGCTTCACGAACTCTACAACGTGTGGAGCGGTCTCAGTCAGAAAAATGTAACAACTTAGCCGGCTATTGAACCACTCTTTTTTGAGAGTGGAGATTTAGCCGAGCGGTTCTCTCTGTGGCCTCTCCGCTAGGCGACTGATGCCGTATGTTGTGGGTTCGAACCCGATTGAAAACTAGCCGTATTGAATAGTAGTATATATTGTCCTCAAAATTACTCTATCACGGCCTAAGTACTCATTGCCTTCAGCAATACTGCCTTGTTATCATTGAAATTATTATCATTGAGTTATTTATAAAGTATGCCCGTCCAGTCTTTGTAATTGGTGTGTATAGACCACCTAGTTCCACCCTTTCTGTTGATAAAGATATTGAAAGGATTATCGAATCCACATATTTAGAAAACAAAGAAATGATTATATTAGGTGATTTTAATTTCAATCTCTTGAGTCCAAATGGAAAAAATCACTATTTGTATAAGTGTATGGATTCAATGAATTTCAGTCAACTTGTTTCTGCTCCAACCCGGCCAGTGTCGGGAACTTTACTTGACCATATTTATGTAAATAACCTCAGTAACATTTCAAGTGTCTGTATCCCGAAGATCGGACTTTCCGATCATTACCCAATCTGTATTATTAGACGTTGCCATGCCAACCATTGTACTACGGGCTCTCATATTTTTATTACAAGAAGACATTTTCATGATTTTGATGCAAATCACTTTATCACTGATTTGAACTCTGTTTTTGAGTCTCCTTTTGGTACAGACGATGTCAATACCACGTTTAAAGACTGGTCCAACTCATTTAATCTCGTATGTAATGCGCATGCGCCAAACGTAGTACGCAGAGTTAAGAGGCTACGGCAGCCGCCATGGTTTTCTTCAGAAATTTGGATCTCATTCATGTTAGAGATTTTCATTTTGTAAAAGCAACACGTTCCAACTCTCCTGATGACTGGATTGTGTATAGGTCATTAAGAAATAAGGTAGTCCATTTTATTAATTCTGAGAAACGTCGCCATTACAGGAGTACTTTCTCTGCTAATTCAAGAAACCCAACTGTTGTCTGGCGTACCGTCCATGAAATTCTCTCTAACGGTAACTGCCATGCACAAAGTCCTCGTATCACTTACAATGACAAATCACTGTCCAATCACAAAGACATTGCAAACGCTTTCAATGATTATTTCACTAGTATTGTTGTTAAGTATCGCCATAGTCTTCCTGATCATTCAGACTTGGCTATCACAAAAACCTGGGTAATTTCACAAATGGGCTCAAGTTCACCTTCTTTTCAGTTGCCTCAAATCTCACTTAATTTTGTGTTAGAGCAACTTACATCATTAGATGCTACTAAATCACATGGTTATGATAATGTCTCTCCCAAACTTCTAAAAATTGGAGCAAATAGTATTGCGGAAACCATTACAAACATGTTTAATTTGTCAATAGTAAATGGTACTTTCCCTGATTGCTATAAATGTGCCAGAGTTGTGCCAATACATAAGAACGGACCTAGGGATGTCATTAGTAATTACAGGCCTATTTCAATATTACCAGCTTTATCAAAGATCCTTGAAAGACATGTCTATATTAGCCTGTATACTTATCTACATAATAACAATTTGATCATAAGTTCTCAGTCTGGTTTCAGACGCCTTCATTCATGCCATACAGCACTTTTAAAGCTTACAGATCAATTGTTAAGAAATATTGACAATAGTTTGTATAATGGTTTAATTTGCTTAGACTTGTGTAAGACCTTTGACTTGGTCGATCATGATATTCTGTTAAGGAAACTTTCCATCTATGGTGTCAACGGCACATCGTTGAATTGGTTCAGTTCATATCTTCTAATAGAAGTCAATTTATCAATTATATGGGTCAGGATTCAACGATTTTACCTATTGTGTGTGGTGTTCCTCAAGGTTCTATTTTGGGACCTCTTCTTTTTCTAGTTTTTATTAATGATTTACCACTGACCCTTAATATGGGCAATCTAGATATGTTTGCCGATGATCAAACACTCTGTGTATCAGGCATTTCTATTGATGACGTTGGTACGAAACTTCAACAGGATGTTTTACCAATTTCCACCTGGGTTTCAAATAATGCCATGTCAATTAACACTACCAAGACAAAATGTATGATTATTGCTTCTCGTCCGAAAATCAATCACTTGTCTGATGAGAATGTCACTCTTGATATTCGAATCAATGACACTTGCATTTCTAATGTATCTACTCACTCCCTTCTTGGAATCGAGATTGACAGTACTCTAACTTGGGATGCACATATAGACAACTTGTGTAAGAAACTGTCCATGCGGATAGGAGTACTAAGAAAACTGCGACCTTTGACACCTTTGAACACCCTTATGTTAGTTTACAATGCCATTTTTCTTTCTGTGATTGACTATTGTTGTACAATTTGGGGTAACACTTCAAAAATCAATTTGCAACGAATTGATAAACTTCAGAAAAGAGCTGGTAGAGTGATCTTAGGAGTTGATGTAACATTTTCTTCACGTTCTCTTCTGACAAATCTCCACTGGCTGCCTATAGACTTCAGAATTGACTATTTTATTGCAGTTGAAACCTTTAGAATACTACATGGTCTTGCGCCCGATTATTTAAATGTGTTTTCTTACGTATCTGAGATGTATCATTTTAACACTCGATGTGCTAGCAATGCTAATTTGTATGTTCCTTCTTTCAAAACAGCAGCAGGACAAAGATCGTTTGCGTATCGTGCAGCGAGCCTTTGGAATAATATTCCCTCTTCCATAAGAAATACGGAAAGTCTTGCACAGTTCAAAGTTCATTTACGTAACTTTCTACACACTAAATTTACTAACGAAGGCTCCTCACTGGACTAGAGTTCCGTATTATTCAGCCTTTTTGAGACTTGTCATGTATTCTTACTGCGTAAAAATTTGCTATTTTTTGTTTTTATTCCTTTTCCCTGTACTTTGAGGGCTCTGATGTAAATTACATTATTTACTTTGTAACTCAGACTACCCTCTGTAAATAAAGTGTAATGATAATAATTAATATAAGTATTATATAGAAATAATAACGCGAATAATAATAGGTTCAATTTCCGTGAAAATTTCACCATAAGGGTATTTTGGGTCGAAAAGGCCAAATATGATATCGATTTCACTGCCCCATGTTTCCATGGTAACCATTTTAGGGGTTAAATTTTCAGTTTTTTAATATCCAATGAAAAGTTACTTTGATTGATATGAAAATTATCTAGCGGGGGGAGTTGGGGTCAGAGAACACAAAAACCAGACTTATTTAATGTTTTGAGTTGCCATGGTAACTATTATTGGATTGAAAACGTTACTTTTTCCCTACTTCCTATTAAAGGAAACCTAAGTCCAGCGACATTGACCGTTTATCCCTTCCAAAATCACCCTTGAATAAAATGCAGCTCAAATTTGTAACATAATTGCACGCGCCGACGACTACGGAGCGACGAAAAGAGACATTGAAGTAGACGACATTTATGGAAATGAGCTCGGAATTCCATGGGCGCGAAAGGGCTCATGGGAGGAGCGTGCGTGACGTCATCGGCGATACAGACGATTGTAGCTTGCAGCTGAAGGAGTTCTGTAAACAGTTCAGCGCGTTTGTAAGACGACCATGGAGAGTGCGGACAGCGATATTTCTGACATCGAGTATTAATTTTCCCCGACTGAAATCAAACCATAATAATTTGAACCAAGGTATCATGAAAGCATCTCCACACATCGGTTCATATTTGGTTGTTTGCGTTTTGTGTATGATTCAACGAAGGGAGTCACTGTGCTTGTACAGACCCCGAACTGAATTGGAGACACTGAGTGACCCTGCGATCCTTCAACGCTACGTTTCTAAAACATAGTTTTTCTTTACCGGTCGCTTAAAATTAATTTTTGGTTCGTGAATGATACGGAAGGATTGACTGATTGTATGTGTTACCATAGACCCTCGAGGGTCTATGGTGTTACCATGGAAGTCGAGCTTGGCCAGATCTTTAAGGTTGCGAAATCTCCGATATGTATCGGAAAATATTTATTCGCGATTCGACAAATCTATAGTGTCGTCTATTTTTCGAAGTTCGTTTCAAACTTAGGAAGTCGGGCTTACTCAGATCTACAAAGTGATGAAATCTCCGATATAGTGGATATTTGCCCGCTATTTAAAAAAAACAGTATCGTCTATTGTTGTAAAGAATGTATTTCATACAAGACCAGCCAAAACTCCCGATGATGTCCGATATGTCCTCTGTTCAAGTCCCGATCGATCGCCAAGTAAAAATGTATTACCTGTACAGAATGTAATTTGTGCAAGGCCCTCCCAAACTCACGGTGATATCCGATCGGCCCTCTCGACGAAGTCCCGATAGTAGTGTATGAAAGTTCGTGTGGACATTTAATGAACAAATGCTTTGCATGTAAAACATGTATTTCGTGCATGAATAAATCTAATAATGTAAAACATACAGTATTCTTGACTACCGGCCATGGATGCTATTTTTGAACCTAGAGTCGGACAGAGGTCCGGGACAGAGGTAGTCGGATCTGTTAGGTGGTGAAATCTTCGATATACATCGGACATTTACCCTCAATTTGACAAAGTATCGTCTAGTATCAGAGTTAAAGTCCTAAGTCGCCGATATTTATCGGATAAATATCTTATTTCGCAGACCCGGCGTGACGACACCACACAGTGCAAGTAAATCTAGTGACAGTTTTCGGACAGGGTAGTGAATTTCGCTCAAAGCCGTTTCATAAATGATGAGCACTGCGAAATCTTATTACCATATCCTTCGAAACTTTATTGCGCTTATCCTCAAACTGTTAACAGGACGGAAGTGTTATTTAGGGGTCAAAGTTGCCAAATTGTTGACCCCATGTTGAGTGCGTAGTAATTGGACTGCTATCGCAGTAATCGGACGTCGTATTTCGAATGTGATTATAGGGGCTAAATATTGATATTTTGAAACTTCAAACCCCCGATTTTCAATTTCGATGTGTTTAGAAAACTTTTTGTAAAAATATGTGATAAATTAGTTACGTCTAATCCATGGACGACGCAACTATAAGCTTATTTCGACGTGTATGGCGCTTAAATATCGGACATGGACTGTCTCTGTGTGTTGCGTTCGACACCTTGTATCGAACGGTGTGGCTAAGTTAGTTGCCCGAAATAGCTTCTACCGAAAAAATATCCGAAACGGAACATCAGCGTCACTTGACTTAATATGCTGTCACATGACTTGTAAACACTATCAATACAGAGCGAAGTGAGTAGAACGAACAGCATGTCATTAAATGTCCGAAAACCGTGGTCGTCCGAAAACAGCCACACTGAATCGTCAGCATTAGCCTAGGAGTCCCGGCGCAATTGATATTTATCGGGTAAATATAATATCGGCGATTTGTCAGACCCGCCGTGCCGAGACACAATAGGCGAGAAGTCATTCCAGTATATCTTGTTATATCAATATTACCAGGTATAGTCCCGAAATTGCCTATATTTATTGGGTATATATCGGCGATTTCGCAGACCCGGGCTGTCGAGATAAGAGACGCTTTGTGTAGTTTCCGTCTTCGGATTTTAGAGTCCCGAAATCGCCAATATTAATATTTATCTGGTTTAAACCGGCGATAGTAGGCTGACTCAGCATGTCAAGATACGAACCGCATTGTGTAGTATAGTCTTGTATCGGTATCAGAATCCCGAAATCCCTTATAAAACAATCATCATGAAAGAAGTAGAACATAACTTTTTATCTTTTAAAGATTTTAAAACTCGCCCGACTTTCTTTAGCCACTGTCTTCGAAAAAGCTGTTCTGTGGGACGACGATAAAAGCTGACTCAGTTTGTTCTTCCTTGAGTGATTTTTGCACTCAAGTGAACAACAGTTAATCATTTTTTATGCTACTGAGCATTAAAGAGTCGTATCGGTGCAGAACTGCACTGCTGCAGTCATAGACTCCAATGCTTTGGTAAGCTGTTACACACGTTCGTGTATCGCCGATGACGTCACGCACGCTCCTCCCATGAGCCCTTTCGCGCCCATGGAATTCCGAGCTAATTTCCATAAATGTCGTCTACTTCAATGTCCCTTTTCGTCGCTCCGTAGCCGTCGGCGCGTGCAATTATGTTGCAAATTTGAGCTGCATTTTATTCAAGGGTGACTTTGGAAGGGATAAACGGTCAATGTCGCTGGACTTAGGTTTCCCTTTAAAGGATATTGATTGATGTAAAAATTGATAATAGGGGTTTTCTGGTTAGAACACCAAAAGAATTACACTCATTTTAATGTGAGATGTTTCCATGGCAACCATTCAGGAGTTAAAATTACCAGTTTTTTCAAAGATTCCACCTAAAATCCAGGAATCAACAGAATGTGTTATATCAAAGGGATATTTTGGGTTAGAAAGACCAAATATCCAGTGTAAAAATCCAGTAAATCACCAGAAATATTATACCAAAGGGTTGTTTCGGGTTAGAAAGACAAAATATGATATCCATTTTTACTGCCCTGTTTTTCCATAGTACCCTATTTGCGTTTTAAAATTTCAATTTTGTCCAAAGTCTATTAAAAGTAATCCCAGTTACCATGCAAATGCTCTCCTAAGTGTATTTATAAGAGTATGAACTCCATGTTCATTTTTGTTTAATGTTACCATAGTAACCATTTCAGTAACCACAGCTTTTTATTTAAAACCATGCATATTTTAGATCAGGGTATCTTTTTTCGTTAACCAGACAAGAAAAGGCTACTTTACGAGATTCTGCCCATGAAGTGAATTTTCTAGTCTTTTGATGTGTATACTTGCACACCTTTAATACCCAAGGAAACAGGTATAATGGACGACAGTGGGACTCAAAGTTCTGTGACCTATAACCGTTTCACTCTCAGAGTTGTATGTAAATTTTAAAAGTCGCCATGACAACCTGACAACAACATGGCCTTTTCAGCACTGAGACATACTGTAGCAGGGCTAAAAATTGGCCATGGCCCTTCTGCCGGGAGGAGGCATAATTTCTGTGTCATTGTGATTGATACGTTATCAAAATGCAACGAGAATGCGTTTTTATTGGCCATTGTTTCCTGTGCCAGTCATTCAAGTACGTCAGTACAGATATTGAAACTTTGTTGCAAAGTTTCACCGCACGTCGTCTTCGTAATTTCCAGAACATAGTCACATTATTTGCCCAGCTGGGTTGACTGCATTTATCTAGCTCGTCCCAAAGTGACGGACGTATCTTTCAACCTTTCAGCTTGGTGAAATACGCATTTATTGATTCGCCAAAGGCCTGTGGATTCGCTTATTTTTGCACAAGTGCTACATGGACATAGGAAAAAGTTCGACTCACCCTTGCCCTCTCGATTGTTGAATACAACCACGGTCCATCATGATGAGAGTTCTCGAATCAAAAACTCACAGTGTAGCCGTGCTCGAATACAATGTCTTCTCATTAAATTACGTCATTCTTGATATACAATTGTTGGCATTCCAAATCTGTCACCCTGTTTTTTTCAAAGTTCGGAGAAGGGCAGCATTTCCATCTGAATGATTGAACGACGTGAAACGCAAAATTCCATCGCATATTATCCGGCAATATGTACACTGTACAGTAGAAATACTGTATACGCTCCAGGTATGTATAACTATAAGCTTATACTCCACAAAATGGCCACAGGCGGCGTGAACTTTCTGAAAAGATTTCCTAAACGTCCTACTTGTTACCTTAGAGACTCACATGTGATGTCCTGAAAAGTATTCTCTGCAGTAATTCCAGTTTCTGTCAACATGCAAAGCTGAATGACACGAGACGTAGTGTGCAGACTACACATTCACAAGCACGTTCACTCAACTGCGCACGCTCATATTGGCAGATTACACTGGCAAAAGAGTGTGCATGCGTAAAGTTATATTTGTAGCACAGATCTCATGGAAGCTCATGCCTTTGCTCTATTTCCATCCCAAAACTTCCTTGATTGCACATGAACAAAATAAAACCAACAACGTCAGCATAGGGAGAGGGTTTATGGTTTTCGCCACAACTACAAATGCCACGCTGAAGGTACGTTAACCGTTTACAGGCCAATTACACTGGCATAGACTCTCCACAGTCGCTGTGCCTTGTTTTTTACATGCCCACGACTGCCACGATGGGCCTGCATTCGAAGCCTACGCTGTGCAGCTCAGCAGCTGTGAGCATGCGCTGCCAGACACAGCGACTGTCAGTTTTTGCAAGTATATGAATATTCATAAGGGTAGTGATGTCAAAAGGAACACCTAAGTGGGCGGAGAGAATATACGTACGACAATTAGAAGTCACCCCTATTGACAAAATTAAAATAAACAACACCTCTTTTTCAGAATTCCCACAGCTTCGATGAACTGTTATTAGATTTCTATATAATACTTATAGCCCCTAAACTTGTAATAATAATGATTAATATAAGTATTATATAGAAATAATAACGCGAATAATAATAGGTTCAATTTCCGTGAAAATTTCACAGGTAGGGTATTTTGGGTCGAAAAGACCAAATATGATATCGATTTCACTGCCCCATGTTTCCATGGTAACCATTTTAGGGTTGAAAATATCAATTTTTCTAATATCCCATGAAAAGTTACTTTGATTGATATGAAAATTATCTAGTGGGGGAATTCGGGTCAGAACACAAAAACCAGACTTATTTTAATGTTTCAAGTTGCCATGGTAACTATTTTGGCATTGAAAATGTTCCTTTTTCCCTTATTTCTATTAAAATGTACTCGGACATAATCCCAGTATTTTGGGAATAACCTCATTATTATACACCTTTTTAAATCCAATTTTACCTCGAAAAAATCAAAATTAAAGCTTTTTTGGGGATGACCGTCCTACACTGCACTGAGCGATCGCGAGCAAACTGAGAACGCGTTAAGCGCGTCCGCTAAGCGCACAGAACGAAATTTCAAACCCGCGCAGCGCAGTGTACGTGTGAGAAATTGTAGGCCCGCAGCATAATTTCACCCGAATTCACAGGCTTTTGATTCACCACTACTAACGTTGTGAAACTACCCAATATTTAGAAGTATTTCCCCGCATTTACGTAATGGTGTTTTGAGGTCAAAGGTCAAATAGCGTCCAATAACACCAAAAGTTATTGTACTCCGCGGCAAAGTTATCGGACTCTGCGTCCTCTGATACCGAAATTTACTGTACGAAGAAAACTACAAAGATTGCAGACGCAGGTGTATAATGATAAAGATAATGTATATTGGGGCCATTCTGGTCAAAATTATGTTTTCCGTTAATTTTAGTGTGTTAACATTAATTTTATATAGACCAGAAATAATTTTTCAAGCATTTTTAATTTTGTTTCATGCAGTCATCTCAAATAAGTGTTATGTAGTATATTACTAACTTCGCATTCATCGAATTAAGTTTATGCCTTCAAAATAATTATATGTGATAAAATTAATTCTACTAGTATCTCAAATTAATTTTGTGAACCCAATTCCCCTTAGCACTCAACATTCACTGGTACTTATTTATTTTATGGATTGACAATTAATAATTTCTTTGTCCCATTCCAGGAAGAGTAATGAAGACAATTATTTCTGATTGTTTAACTATAGTAAAATTATGACCATGTAGGGGTGCATTATTTAAGTGTGACCTGGCGTGACCCCATAAACTCTATGACTAGCTAGATCCCTTTCCATGGTAGCAACGGCTTAATTTGAACATGGTGCCTGTATACCTTTAAACACTTTTTAAAAACCCAGCAGGCCAAGATAAGGGGGAAATTTTACAAGATATTGCCCTACTTGACATAGTATAGGGCTCTCACTTGTGCGAACGTCGTAGGAAAACACTTATTGCAACAATTTACCCTAAATATAAAGAATCGGCTGTCAATTAAACTGTGGTTGCTAACCAACCGGAGGTAATCATGGGCCAGTGGCTAGAGCAGTGGACTCACGATCACAGGATGGTGAGTTCGAGCCCCGGCATGGCTGTGGTGTTGTGTCCTTGGGCAAGGCACTTTATTCCTCATTGCTTCTCCCCACCCAGGAGTGATGGGTACCTGGTAGGACAGAGGTTGTTATGTGTGCGTTTAGCTCTGCTGCGCTTATTGGCTGCACACGTGAGCTGTTGTCTGCTCCCAGGGAGTTGAGTGGTATCATATTAGGTCCAGTGACCAGGGTAATAATAATTGTAAACCGCCCTGATCACATCTACTTGTGGATATGTGCGCTATATAAGAACCAGATATTATTATTATTATTATTATTTAAACAGTGACACTAAACGTGCCCATACGAGCGCAATAGACTAATCATTTTGGCGCGTGCCAAAATTATAGAAAACCGCAAAGACTAGTCGTTTTGGCGTGTGCCGGCTAATCGGCTAACAAAAAACAGGAAACCGCAAAACCGCAAAAAGTGATAAAGAAATGTAAATAGCTATGGAATAGTTTCTATAAAAATCTCTACATATGTATATCAACCTGAGGAATAAGATTTTGACCTGTAGCACGATGCTCAATGGAATAGCCAGTATTATTGTGAAAGGCGTTAGTCATATCAAATTTCTGACGTGCTACAAAACAATAAATCTTTCCACCTTTCAGCTTGGTGAAAAAACGCATTTATTGATTCGCCGAAGGCCTGTGGATTCGCTTATTTTTGTACAAGTTCTACATGGACATACATGAAAAAGTTCGACTCACCCTCTGGATTGTTGAGCATACAACTGACTGTTTCAGTGAATCCGACATGATGAGAGTTCTCGAATCAAAAACTGTACTGTAGCCGTGCCCGGCGGCCGTGCTCGAATACAAATGTCTTCCCATAAAATTACGTCATTGTTATACAAGAGTTAGCCTTCCAAAGTCTGTCACCATGTTTTTTTCAAAGTTTTGAGTAGAGGGCGGCATTTCCATCTGAATAATTGAAAGACGTGAAACGCAAACATTTCCATCGCATATGTTCCGGCAATATGTACAGTAGAAATACTGTTTACGCTGCAGTTACGTAAGCTTATAAGCTTATAAGCTTACTCACAAAATGGCCACAGGCGGCGTGAAGTTTCTGAAAAGATTTCCTAAACGTCCTACTTGGTACCTTAGACACTCACATGTGATATCCTGAAAAGTATTCTCTGCAGTAATTCCAGTTTCTGTTGACATTCCATCATTTTTAAAGCTAACGACACGATAGCACGAGATCGGAGACGTTCTAATGTCACGCCACGCACTCTCAATTGCGCATGCTCTGGGAATCGCGTCGTCCCTCTGAAGGGCGCGCGCGTGTTCCAACAGAGAAGAACGCGAATCGCCGGGTCTCTGCCAGACTACACTGGTTAGATTTATATAATGAACTTTTAATGTTATTCCTAATGTATGGAAAATATTCGTTCGGTGGTCGCAGCATAGCAATTTCACTGCAGAGAGAGAGAGAGAGAGAGAGAGAGAGAGAGAGAGAGAGAGAGAGAGAGAGTGTGTGTGTGTGTGTGTGTGTGTGTTAATTTATAGGCCTATTGGAAATCTTTTTCATAGGAGAGAGAGAGAGAGAGAGAGAGAGAGAGAGAGTGTGTGTGTTAATTTATAGGCCTATTGGAAATCTTTTTCATAGGAGAGAGAGAGAGAGAGAGAGAGAGAGAGAGAGAGAGAGAGAGAGAGAGAGAGAGAGAGAGAGAGAGAGAGAGAGAGAGAGCTGCACGTACATCAATGGGAAGTCACCCCTATTGACAAAATTAAAATATTTAACACCTCTTTATCAGAAATCCCACACAGCCTCAATGAACTATTATTAGATTTCTATATAATACTTATAGCCCCTAAACTTGTAATAATAATAATAATAATATAATAATAATAATAATATGGTCATGTATTGAAGGGTACCGCAAAATCACGATTTGCAATCCAATTGCATTTCCGTCAAATCTGTCTTCTTGTAAGTCATCTGCTGAGCTTATTTTTTATCATAACTTCACTTGTTTGGTATCATTAGAAAGGCAATTTATTTTTCTTTAAGGTGACATATTGTATTATGCAATATCTTATTGATTATAACCTGGCTTGATTGGTATCATTATAAAGGTAATTAAATAGTTTTTTACATGTCATATTGGAATATGCAATATCTTGTATAGTTTTCATAAAATATGACAAAAACTTTCCCCATACCCCAAAGTGTATATCCAAAGATACTGTCATAGCTAACGTCAAATTCTACTGAGTTTTTACCTACACACAATAAAAACAGCTATGTTTTGTATAAGGTCTGTTTTACTTGGTACTGAAACATGTTAGAAATAGAAAATAATCGTTTAACAGATAAACATATTGGGATGTTATAGCTGTAACAGTCATTTTTTGAAGTATACTACAAAATCACAATATTGCTGACTTGCATGAGTTTTAGTTAAACCTGTCTTCTTATAAGTTGTCTGCTGAGCTTGTTATTGAATACAACATGGCATGTTAGGTATCATTAAAAAGTTAATTTACCTGCCTTTAAAATGAAATATAGTAACATGCAATATCCTGTACAATTTTCATGACATATGGCCAAAACTTACCCCATACCCCAAGGTTTATATAGAAAGTACTGTCATAACTAACGTGATCATATTCCGCAAATGTTTAGCTAGACATGATAAAAAGGGCACTGTTTTGGTATTAAATATGTTATAATTGGTACTTTGTTATGTCAGAAATGTGAAATAGACTTTAAACAGAAAAACATATTTGGATTGTATAGTTGTAACAGCCATATTTTGAAGGGTATCGCAAAATCGCAGTACCGCAGACAGGCACCTTTTTTCTTAAATTATTCTTCTTGTAAGTCATCTGCCGAGCTTATTTTGTAACATTAACTGGCTTGTTGGGTATCGTTAGTAGGGCAATTTATTCGTCTTTAAGATGACATATTTGTATATGCAATGTCCTTCATAGTTTTCCTGCAATATGGTCATACTTTACGAAATACCCAGAAAGTTTAAATCGCAAATAACGGCTTATCTTAAATTCTACCATTTTTTAGCTACACATAATACAAAAGGCAATTCTTGTATGAAATCTGATTTGTTTGTTACAAACGTATGTCACAAGTATGAAATAACCTTTTAACGGGAAGATGATACTATTTAGTAGCCATTTGGATCATTTTAGAGGGGGAACCCATATATGGCAAATGTATGTGTTTCAGCAAATTTGCCATGATACCTGGGCACCCTTCAAAATATGATCCAAAAGGCTACAAAATCATATTATACTGATATGATATGATATGACTGTTTATTTCACCAAAGTTATATACATTAAAGTTGAAATTTGACTCAAATAGTGAATTTTTAGCGAGTTCTAACTCTGGTGAGGACCATAGAAATAGGTTTACATACCTAGTCGAGTCTATGGTCGGTAATGATTACTTAGACCAAGCTTGTTGCGAGATACAATGAAGAGTGACAGAAATCACTTCTATTAACAAATATTAACAACAAATGCGGATAAATATACATATTGCTGAGAAATTAAAACCTTTCTCAGTATGCAACATAGGCATGAATAAGCAGATCTATAGAAAATAATGAAAAATACATTGTATAGCACAGACAAATGCACAGCGAGAAAAATAAAATATGGATGGAAAATAGAAAGCATTACTCTGCCAGGAGATATCTTTTCAGATGTTTTTTTAAACTGATGTCTATTAGTAATATGTTTTATGGCTGAAGGAAGGAATTCCAATGCCGAGTTGCTGCATATTTAAAGTTGTGATGGTTGACCGTGAGCTTTACTTTGGGAACTGGTAAATTTCCACTGATTCTTGAGCGAGTTGAGTAATTATGGGGAACAGGACGAGGTTAATTGTGGTAAAGACTATGTGCATAGTGGCCTGTATTAAGATCATATAAGAACAATCAGGACTGTTTCTTGCAAAGTGCATGGATGTCAAGGATACCAAATTTGGCGAACAGGGAAGCTGAGGGGGTGTCGAAAGCAAAAGAGAAATTAACCTGACAAGTTTCTTTTGAATAAGGAGAACGGTTTTAGGATGGACCGATAAGCTTTCCCCCAAATTTCCAGACAGTACATAAGGTGAAGCAAGATAAGACTGTTATATAATAAAGAAGAGCAGTTTTAAGAACATAGTGGCGTATACGTGAAATGATGCCAGCAATGGGACTAATCTTACTTCGTATTCTCTCGATGTGAGATTTCCATGTTAACGAAGGGTCAATCGATACCCAAAAGTAAGTTGTTGAGGACACACCATTTATAGTCGTACTACCAACAACTAATGATCCGTGAACATGTATCTGCTTCTGCCGAGTTTAAATATCATGTAATTAGTTTTCTCAAGACTTATAGTGAGCTTATATGCTCGACAACATATACACACCTTGTTAAAATGGTCATTTAAATCATCTAAGTCCAACAGTTGGTGTATCAATGGATCTGAAGGGGTTAGTGTCGTCTGCAAAAGACGAAAGCTGAAAGCATCAGTTGAGGAAGTAATATCATTGATGTAAAGGAGGAAAAGGATAGGTCCAAGTATAGAACCTTGAGGCATACCACATTTCAACTTCATCGGGGATGACGAGTTTCCATATATATTAACCACTTGTTGCCGACTTTCAAGATAGCTTTCGAACCAATTGAGGGCGCGTCCTGTGATACCATAGAGGGAAAGTTCATGAAGGAGAATGTCATGATCAATCGTTTCGAAAGCCTTACGTAAGTCAATAAAAATACTAAAAGTGAAATAACCTTCATCCATTTTGTCAGAGAGATCAGATACAAGATCTGCAAGAGCCAGTTTGGTGCTGTAATGTTTCCGAAAACCATATTGAGTACCAAAAAAGATGTTGAATTTATCCTGACAGGACAACAGCTGGTTTTTAAGTACAGACTCAAAAACTTTACTAAACATGGTTAAAATTGATAATAGGCCTATAGTTCCCAAGATCAAGAGCAGAACCTTTTTTGTAGAGTGGGGTAACCTTGGCATGCTTCAAAACATCCGGAAAGATGCCTTGAGTCGAAGAGCAATTTACAATATGTGCAATGGGACGGGAAATAACATGACATGTATCGACAACTATTTTAGGGTGAACGTGGTCAAGCCCAATAGCTAAGGATGGATCCATGCGCTTGATTATTTTGATAATATCACTGTCAATTACGGGGTGGAAAAAAAAAAGGGAGTGACTTTCACTGAGAAAATGATGAAAGCGAACAGGTGAGGTTATAGAAGATGCCAGGTTTGGACCAATGTTTGTAAAGAAATGGTTAAACTTATCAGCAATCTTGACTTTATCAGTTCTAAGCTTCTTGTGTTATCGTCATCCTTTATTTGTTTCGGTGATGTCACCCTGTTCTTCGCCAGGACTTCACTAATGATATTCCACAATTTATTAGAATTCCCGGATGCACTTTGGAATTTGCGATGATAATAACGGCGTTTGGCAGACTTAAGTAGTTTTGTCAAAATATTGCGGTAATGTCTGTAATACTCTCGAATGCTGGAGTTATCTGGCAATCTTCTCATTTTTGCGAATAAGTTGTGTTTTTTACGGACAGAAATAAGTAAGCCTTTGACATCCAAGGTTTACGGAGAGCTTTACGCTTTGTACTAGCCTGTTTGATAGGGGCATGTTTGGAATATACGTCACTAAAAAGTTCGCTGAAAGTCTTGAACAGTCATTGGGATTCGTACAATCATAAACAGGCTGCCAGGAAACATTGCCTAATCTTAAAGAAAAGCATCTCGGTTATAATGCTAAAAATCTATTTTGTGGACAGAGCTGGTACTGGTATGTAAAAAGAGTGACCGAGATTATTTAAGAAGGCAAAAATTGGCAGATGATCGCTGATCTCTGCAAGTAGGGTGCCACAGCCAAGGAAACGATCTGTAATATTGGTAATGACTAGATCAATTAAGGTCTCAGATTTGTCAGTGATTCTGGTGGGAGTTGAAATAATTTGCATAAATTGTAGCTATTGAGAAGAGAATGAAAGTTGGCAGTATTGGTTGAGTTACTGCTCAGGTCAATGTTAAATCACCAAGAAGTGCACAATTTTTGTTCTTAAGTGACATGTGATTTAGACACCTATCTAGACTATTCAGAAATTCAACGATAGAACTATTTGGTTTCCTGTAGATAACACCCACAACAAGCTTGTCACTCGGAACACATATTTCAACAAAAACTGATTCACAATTGTCAATGACCATGGTGTCAATGCGTGAAAAAGACAAAGACTTATGAATATACATGGCCGCTCCGTCACCTTGAGAATGTTCACGGTTACAGGTGACAAGTTCATATGATGGCAGGTTATACAAGCAGCATTCAGAGTCATTATGTAACCAAGTGTCTGTCAAAGCGACAATGGAGAAATTGTGATCAAGATTAGAAATGAGGGAAACCAAATCATCAAAATGTTTCGCAATTGATCTAACATTCCGTGAAGAGCAAAAAAATGACTTTGGCGGATTGAATCTAAGCTACTAGAGTTGAATTTGTCCCATGAATATCTATCGCAATTGTTTTTAAAAGTTTGTATTTCAGTATTACCTTCAGTCACAATCCTGGTATTTTATAATGTCATTTTATTTTATCCCCGCTAGTTCATTTTTCTAATATCGTCTTCTGAAGTTATAATCATATGCCTTTTCTCTTCATTCTTCTTAACAAAACACTTCGCATTATTTGTCCAAATAAATTTCCACCTCAGCGACTTCTTTCTCTGATTGACTTTGTAGAAAATCTGTTTGTTCGCCTGGCTGAGATTTTCGTTGATATAGACGCGATTATGGTCGTGAGAATCTATATTCATGTCCTGTGTTGATTTAGTCTGTATGTTCTTCCTTGCATGATATATGTTGTTTCGGACTGTTCGCCTGGTAAATCGTACTATGATTGGGGCTAGTTTGGCGTTATTATGACGTCTTGATGGAAGCCGATGACTTATATCGATATCAGACTGAGAAAGTCTAACTCATGCAGCAGTTGCAACTTTGATAACAATAGCGTCTGTGTCTTCATCAGGTTGTTTAGGTATACCATGTATTTCTAAGTTATTGCGTCTTGTGTATTGTTGTAGATCCTGAAGTTGGCGATCCATTGTGCTAATGTTATTGATAGCTGACGCAAGTTGATCTTTCAAAGTTTTATTTTCTTCCTCTATTCTTTCCATTCTTTCCCGATACACGTCAAAGAAGCTGCTAACGTATTCAACGGAAGCTTGTAGGTCATCTATTTTCTTAGCTAGAGTTGGTATTGTACCCACCTTCTCATTCAGAGTTGCCAGATGTGACAGAATTTGTGACAGTTCATTTCCATCCTCTCTGTCGGCCATCTTTGCTTTGTCCTGAGGTATACTTGAACTTGCATGTGGAAATCGTTTAGAAGCGCATTTTTTGCAAAGATCCAGGTCGCCCTGACACAAACGCACACCTCGCGTTTGACCACAGTCGTTACACTTCATCTGGTGATGTTTGGTGGTTTGTAAATCTTGTCCAAACGGAAAAAACTTTGAAATTATTCAGAGCGTTGTAACGGCCGTTGTACCCGCAACGAAATTAGCATATTCCTGTTTAAAGTTAATTTCATACTTGTGACATACTTTTATAACAAAATCACGGATTTCATAGCATGCATACAAGCATTGCTGTTTGTATACAAAGTTAATAAATTGTATAAAAATGGTAGAGTTTCAGAATCGCTGTAATTTGCTGTGTGAACCTTGGGGTATGGGGTAAGCTTTGGCCCTATTTCATGAAATCTAAACAAGACATTCCATATTACAATATGTCTTTTTAAAGACTGGTAAATAATCTTTCTTTTGATACCTTATAAGCCAAGTTATGTAAAAAATAAAGCTCAGCAGATGACTTATGAGAAGACATATAAAAAAAAGCATGCGAGTTGGCAATACTGTGATTTTTCGGGACCCTTCAAAATATGACTGTTACAGCTGTAGAGTCCAATATTTTTTCTGTTAAAAGTCTATTTCATATTTCTGACATGTCCTGTACCAAATAAACAGATTTCATAGCAAAACAGTGCCAAATTTTTAGTGTCTAGCTAAAAATTGGTATAATTTGATTTTAGCTATGACTGCAATTTTCAATGTAAACTTAGGGGTATGGGTAAGTTTTGGACATATTGCATGAAAACTTTACAAGATATTGCATATTTCAATATTTCGTCTTAACGTAGACTACATTACCTTTCTAACGGTACCTAACAAGATAGATTATATTCAAACACAACCTCAGCAGATGACTTATAGGAAGACAGGTTTAAGAAAAATGCATGCAAATCTGCAACACTGTGATATTGCGGTAAACTTCAAAATATGACTGTTACAGCTGTAGAGTCCCAATATTTTTCTGTTAAAAGTCTATATCATATTTTTTACATGTCCCTGTACCAAATGAAACACATTTAATGGCAAAAATGGCCAGATTTTTTGTGTGTAGCTAATTATATAAAAAAATTTATTTTAGCTATGACTGCAACTTTCAATGTAAACTTTGGGGTATGGGGTAAGATTATATTCAAACACAAGCTCAGCAGATGACTTATAGGAAGACAGGTTTAACAAAAATGCATACAAATCTGCAACACTGTGATATTGTGGTACACTTCAAAATATGACTGTTACAGCTGTAGAGTCCCAATATTTTTCTGTTAAAAGTCTATATCATATTTTTTACATGTCCCTGTACCAAATGAAACACATTTAATGGCAAAAATGGCCAGATTTTTTGTGTGTAGCTAATTATATAAAAAAATTTATTTTAGCTATGACTGCAACTTTCAGTGTAAACTTTGGGGTATGGGGTAAGATTATATTCAAACACAAGCTCAGCAGATGACTTATAGGAAGACAGGTTTAACAAAAATGCATACAAATCTGCAACACTGTGATATTGTGGTACACTTCAAAATATGACTGTTACAGCTGTAGAGTCCCAATATTTTTTCTGTTAAAAGTCTATTTCTTATTTCTGCTATGTCCCTCTACCAAATGAAACAGATTTAATTGCAAAAATGGCTAGATTGTAGTGTCTAGCTAAAGAAGTTGTAGATTTGATTTAGCTATGACTGCAATTTTCAATATAAACTTTGGGTATGGGGTAACTATTGTCTTACAAACTTTGACCTAGTGTTATTGGATTATGGATTGGTATGATTGCGATTATTTTACTACGACCAGGTCGATGCTCCTGCTGGTGGACATATTGTCCCCGAGGGCATCATCCACCTGGTACTTGTACATGATAATGAAGGACTGTATAAGAGATATATTCATACCGGCTGGGACGTCGCCCGAGTTAACAAGGTCCCGACCAGCTACACGGGGCACAGTAGCTCAAAATCCGTGTGTCCCTCGGATTATCCTTCGGGGTGTTACTAAGACATCATACGTGCAATCAGAGGGCAATTTTTATCACAGAAATGGAGAAAGCTACCAGACAATTAACCATGCAAATTGCTACTGACGGACTGTTTAAAGTCATCTCCAGCTTGTGATTATACAGGTTCTATCACAAAGTGTGGTATTAAAAACTGCAAAACCTGTAGTATGCTCATCACTACAGAACAGTTCAGTAGTAGTTTGACAGGTAGACCTATTCTACCAAATGTCTGGAACCTCTGAATTGCACAACAAAAAACGTAATCTATGGAATTGAGTGTTCATTGTGCGGGCTCATTTATGTTGGTTAAACAGGAAACAGCTTACGATCTAGAATGAACGGACATCGCAGTGGCGTGAATCGATCTTTGGACGTGCAACTCTATAAGCATTTTAACAAAGATGATCAATCTACTTTGTCTATGAGTGTTCGTATTCTTGAAAAAAAATATACCATCCTACCAACAGCCCCACACTTAGTTCACCATTCCCTAGACAGAGAGAACACCACTGGATTCAACACTTAGGTACCGCAATGCCTTATGGTTGTAATGACAACATCAAAGATATAGGCAATCTCTCAAGTCCTGGTTGTTCAGAAGTGAATGTGATGGGCCTATTTGAGTCTTCTGTCCGTAGAAGACGTAGTCATGGACATAGGCGTTTACCATCGGCCTAAATTGGATACATCAGCTACATCAAATTGCCATGACAAATTTCATGAACTGCTTCTTTTATTGCAGAAGCCTTTAGGTCTCCATCACATTCGTACTTCATTATTTGCTCTTTCCATCAAGGACTTGAGAAGGTTGCATGTCTATGCATTGGGATTGTCTTTGACAGATCCGAACAAACAACCGTACAGACTGGTTAGTATTATTGCTGACATTGCACTATACAGACTATACAAGCCTGTTCGTGCTGAACCTATGACTGATGATCATCGTCATTTCATACATCTTCCATTTACTAACAAAGGAATTGATGCCATTAATATCAGCAATATACTACACAACAAAAAGGTTACATCAACTATACCTGTATACTTTAAGAACCAGTCTGTACCTATTCTGTCATATCAATACACCAAGACAATCTTCAATAAATATTCAATTACAATAAGGCATTGCGGCACTTAAAAATTGATGAATTCCTTCAAACACCAGCATCCTGTGACTGCTCTACATCTCCCTTCAAATATACTCCAGTTGGCCATGTCATCACTGGTGATCTGAACTTGGTTGAACATCACCACCTTCGTAAGATATTATCTTGTGGACCCAAGTTCAGAGAACCTCGCAGGATCAACTGGAACCATAATTTTAAGATCATTATGGACTCAGTTGAAGATTATGCCAGGAAATGGGCTAAAAGGGAGGATGTAGAGTTGGACACACTGTCAGAATGGGTCAAATCTGTGAGGAAAATAGTGCGTGGCCGTATTGGTCGACTAAGATCATATGTTTGCAGAAGACCCTATTCTGTATTTAAAGATCCTGATGCTGTTAAGTGTTTGAATGATATCCATGACAAATATGTTGTCGTCCCTGCTGATAAAGCTGCCAACAACATTGTATTTGTCTGTAAGAAGTATTATTTTGAATGTCTTGTAGACGAACTTGGTTTAACTATGACCTCAACCAACTCCACTTACAGACAATCAATGTTCAACAAATCTGAAATTTTGGCAAACCATAAGTCATTCATGGATAATTTTAATATTACAACAAAGGATGACCATAATAAGTTGCCTAGCTTATACTGGATACCAAAGCTCCACAAAACACCTTACAAAGCTAGGTTTATCGCAGGATCTTCAAAATGTTCAACAACAGAGTTATCGAAGATACTGACTTCTGTTCTTTGCACTGTTAAACGGGGACTTCAATCATACTGTGATGTTGTCTTTTCTCGGAGTGGTATAAATCAAATGTGGATATTAAAAAATTCGAAGGAACTCTTGGAAAATTTGAAATCAAGATCTGTTTCAAAAATAACATCTATTAAAACTTTCGATTTTTCCACATTGTATACCACAATACCAATAATAAATTGAAAGAACGCTTGAAAAACATCATCAACCAAGCATTTTTCTACAAAAACGGTTCACGCCGTTACAAATATGTGGTATTAGGGTATAATTCTACATATTTTGTTAAAAATACAACTAATGCTAAAGTGTTTTATACCGAGAAAGACATTATCAGTATGCTTGATTTCCTCATCGACAACATAGAGGACACATTTTCCAACAGTGTATAGGAATTCCCATGGGCACTAACTGTGCTCCCTTACTTGCCGACTTATTTCTGTTCTCATACGAGGCAGAATTTATCCAGAACCTTATCAAGCAGAAAAAGGTCTCTGTAGCTCGTACTTTCAACCTAACATTTAGATACATAGACGATGTTATTTCATTGAATAACTCTGAATTCAGTAAATATCTCGCTATGATTTATCCTCCAGAATTGGAGATTAAAGAAACTACAGAAACGGCCTCTTCTGCTTCATATCTGGACATTTTACTTGAATTTGACTCCAATGGTCACCTTTCTACTAGGCTATATGACAAGAGAGATGATTTCAACTTTAGTATAATTAATTTTCCACACCTCATCAGTAATATTCCACTCTCACCTGCTTATGGGGTATACATTTCCCAGCTTATACGATATGCAAGAGCATGCAGTTCATATGGTGATTTTGTAGAGAGACATGGCCATCTCTCTTTCAAACTGTTAAATCAAGGTTACACCAGAGCAAGACTTGTCTCTACATTCAAACGCTTTTTTGGCAGGTATCGCAAGCTGGTAGATAAATACAATATCTCTCTTCGACAAATGATCACTGATGGCATTGGTGACATTGGGCCTTAGTTAGTGACCACTACCTATCTGATTTACAGATTGATATATGGCGGGTGCCACATGTGGGGCAGGATGCGCTTACTATTTTCGAAACACCTGACATCACTTCTTGGTCTTTTGGCCAGAGGTCCATATATCTTTCTTTCATGAATCTGACTTTGTTTGTACCGTCTATTTACTGTCTGTTCTGTGCTGTTTTGTGTCTATGTTTACAACTATTGTCTTACAAACTTTGACCTAGTGTTATTGGATTATGGATTGGTATGATTGCGATTATTTTGGACATATTTCATGAAAACTATACAAGATATTGCATGTTACAATATGTCGACTTAAAGGACAATGAATTACCTTTCAAATGGTACCTAACAAGCTAGATTATATTCAAAAACAAGCTCAGCAGATGACTTTTAAGAAGACAGCTTTAACAAAATGCATAGAAATCTGCAACACTGTGATATTGCGGTACCCTTCAAAATATGACGTTTACCGTTTGGCAGACGGCCTGATGGCCTAGAATGAATGAACTGGACCAGAAGCTTGCAGCAAGGCTTAGGTCAAGTGCCGTGTGCAAGAAAGATTGGTAGCTAGATAGCGGGTGCTAAGGTGTCTACATCAGCAGATGAGTAGTTAGATAGCCAGTATTAAGATGTCTACGTCAGCAAAATGGAAAGCTAAAAAACATTTCAAACTAAGCACAAAATAACTCAAAGATCGTGTGAGGGGTCTCCGCCAGTCTGCTTCCTGGGCAAAGGTTTGGGTTGCAAAGTTGTGCTTGCAGACCTTTGGAAAGTCGAAAGTGAAAGTTGTTCCACCGGGCCGGTGGACACCACCTTCTGAGTGGGGTACATGCAATGGACGGCCAAAGAGGAGGACAGTTAAACAGACTGGACGGAGAGACCCCAATGAAAGTGTATGTATAAGTGTATGTTTGTAGGAATTATGGGTTGGTGACGCTCGAAACCAAGTTGACTCGCTTGGTTGGAGATGAAACTATGGGACTCGCGGCCCAAGGGGCAGCAGCACAGCTCGGGGGGAGTTGTGGGCTCAGGGCCCGAGAGGCTGCTGCGTGGCTAGGGGGAGTTATGATCTTGGGGACAGTTGCCCCTGTGCGGCCCAAGCATGAGTGTGCAATGATGTTTGGTGCTTGTGCAACGGGGGGTGACGCTCGAGACCAACTTGACTCGCTTGGTTCGAGATGAGGGTATGGGAGTATGGGATAAGAGCCCCGAGGGGCGGCAGCATGGCTCGGGGGTGAGTTATGGGCTCATGGCCCGAGGGGCTGCAGCTTGGGGGACAGGTGCCCCTGTGCGGCCCCAGCATGAGGGTGCAATGATGTTTGGTGCTTGGGCAATGGGGGGTGACACTCGAGATCAAGTTGACTCACTTAGTCCGAGATGAGAGTATGGGATAAGAGCCCCAAGGGGTGGCAGCACGGCTCGGGGGTGAGTTATGGGCTCACGGCCCGAGGAGCTGCATCTGGGGGGACAGGTGCCCCTGTGCAGCTCAAGCATGAGGGGTACAATGGCCGCTGGTGCTGTGCAATGAAAGTATGGGATACGAGCCTAGAGGGGCACCAGCACAGCTTGGGGGGAGTTATGGGCTCACAGCCCGAGGGGCTGCAGCTGGGGGGACAGGTGCCCCTGTGCGGCCCCAGCATGAGGGGTGTAATGTGGGTGATGCTCAATGGACTCCGGTCCTGAGGGGCTGGCAGCACGGCTTGGGGGGAGTAATCATCTGGGGGACAGGTGCCCCTGTGCGGCCCCAGCATGAAATGATGTGTGTGGGCCATGCATGGGATGAAGGTTGCAGGTGGCCCTGCGCGTTTCGACAGGTCCGAAATGTGGTGTAAGTGCAAGACTGAAAGAAAGTGGCCACCGAGTGGTTAGTGTCTCTACAAAAGGCCCTATGGCATAGTAATTGATAGAGATGCATGACGCAGTAGGCTTTCTGGCATCCGAATATAAGTACAGTAACAGTCACTGGACCACCTGCTGAGAGTTTGTATAAGGTGGTCTGGAAGGTGGGCGTGTGCAGCCGTGGGGTCTGCCCCAATGCGAAATGAATGTCCAGTGTATGGGCGGGGCTGAAAGCCAAGTTGCGAAAGTAAGGAACGGAGTAGCAGCAGTGAATGTCTCGCGGTTTAGCGGTACTCTTTCTGGATGGATGAAGAGGGTTCCTGAGGCGAAGAACACGTTTTTCGGCGGACTTTGAGGAAACGGTGGATTGCTGTGACTGGGCATATCGTTGGCTTGGTGGCGAATAGACGAAGCTTAAAACCACGGCACATTTGATCCACTTTGGATGCCTTAATGTTCACGGATAGAGCATCCGGATAGCCCTGAGTTCAGTTTAGATGTTGAGGTCGCAAACACACAGGTTATATTCAGGGCTAAAGGAGCGTCCGGAGCAGGTAAATTCGCCATAGCGGAGAAAACCAAAGAAGGCTAAGACGAACGCAGATTCCAGCAGGAGGTCTTGATATGGTCCATACATTGTCGAGCGGAGCAGCAAGCACAGTTGTCGCAGGATATCAAATGCTATGCATTGCCGGGGGCGTGACGATAGTCCTTGCAGCCTTTGAATTCCCCGTAAGGTGTACTGGAGACGAAGGTTGGGCTGGTTGTTAGTTGAGGTGAGTGGGTTTGGCAGACCCGCCATTATGTAGTGATGACGGATGCCGGCGAGATAAACCTTGATGGTGGGGTACTTGAGGTGAAGGTGGGTTGCACAGTGGACGATGAAGTACATTAGCAGGTCTTCGGAGATGGGTGGATAATGAGACATCTGTACATGAGTGCCGTACCTTGCAGAGAACTGTACCCATGTTCGAACTCCGGTTTGCATAAGATTCAATTGTCTGGGTGCCCAGTGCACCTTGCTTGAAGGTGGCGGCCGCCCTATTCAGTTGAACATGATGTTGGAGGGTAGTTGGCAGGGTGTCGCATTGGCCAAGGGAGCCGCTTGGCGGAAGCGTGTCTTCTGAAAGAATATCGCGGTGAATAGCAGGTGAAACCAGTTTGACGTTTGGCAGTCTTTCAGATGGTATGCCACGGCCCTGGAGGAGGTTGTCGGCGGAAAAGTTCGAGGCAAGGGCGACCGTGTTTACCCTGGATTGGTCGCTTGAACGGGCGGATCATGAGCTGCATATGTAGTTCTAGCTGAAAGGAGCAATGGTGCCTGCCGTGTGTAGACTGAAGCTCAGCTGCAATGGGTTGTAGGGCTTCATGAAATGGCGCATCTGTAAATGAAACAACAACAGAAAACAAAAACAGATTTATTAATGTACCTGCCCTGTGGGGGTGCAAATACACCGGGTCACGTCTAAGGTGTACGCGTATGAAAAACAAATGCTCGGAAGAACACTGTTTGCAAGGTGGCCAAATCATCAGACTGAAAGAAAAACGGTAGTGCATAAAAAGTGCAGCGAAGCCAGGTTAAGTGAGCAGCAAAATAAGGCACCAACGAATGGGTAGCCAGTACACAGACGCTGGCGGTTTTGAACTCGAGATATTTCATGTGCAACGCTGTAGACTGTTGACATGTAAGCATGAGGAAAATGACGGTTTCCAATGACAAGTCCGCCATAATAGACAAAAAAAATCTATTGCATATTTCTGACATGTCCCTGTAACAAATACAACCAATTTCATACAAAGCATTGCATTTTTTATTATGCCTAGCTAAAAAATTGGTCGAATTTGAGTTTTACTGTAATTTGCAATGTTAAACTTTCGAGTACGGGGTAAGTTTTGGTCATATTTCACAAAATTGTAGAAGATATTGCATATTACAATATGTCATCTTGAAGAAAAATTAATTGCCTTTCTAATGATACCAAACAAAAGAGGTTATGTTAAAAAATAAGCTCAGCAGATGACTTACAAGAAGACAGATTTGACGAAAATGCAACTAGGTTGCAAAATCGTGATTTTGCGGTACCCTTCGAAACATTACCATAATAGCTATTGCATCCCTATATTTTTTCTGCTAAAATTCCATTTCGTATTCTAGGGATCCCAAGGCTTCTGAAAAATGCAGGTATGTTATCCTGTAGGGGGGGTGCACATAGACCACCTCTAGCCCACGGACTAAGGTATTGATGCTTTCAACCTACTCCCCCTCTATCGAATGCAGGCAAAAGATGAACTGTCCTTCCATCCAAGTGTTTCTGAAGGAATAGTTGTGGGCTTTCTAATTATCTTGAGTCGTATATTTGTGTTTCCTTCCATAGAAGTCCTGATTGTAGAAATATATGTGATGGCTGATAAAAAGTCCTGGCCATATGACTTTTTGCCTTTGCTCAGCAGACGGCCCCCGGTAGTGACATTCGTGGCCAAACATTGCCCTGTGCAAATTTCCCAGCTGAGGGGTTGTAACTTATCTTGTCGCAAAGGCTGTTCAAAATCTTGAAAACGCCAAAATTGCGCAGTCGATCACCACCTCACGAATAATGCACATGTTGAGAGGATTTTATATAAGAAAAGAGGGTGGAAACCAAGTGGTCTTGATAGATTACACCACAACTGGCTCTGGAACACCAAACAGCAAAGTTTAACTGCTCTGGCCAGTATTTGATGGAAAACAAGCCTTTGCCTACTTTGTGTTCCTGTGGGTAAGGATATTTTGCTTGAATATTTTTCTTTCGTAGGCGATGAACTTTTCTGCCGTGGTCACAAAAAATATTTCTTGTGAGCAGCAGCTTAAGATTACCCACTGGTGTTGCATATCATGCCTCATCCACTGCAGGGACCACTAGGGTGCAGATCATAGTTTTGAGCTTTAATTTATTGGGGTAGATGGCTATCTTGCCTTTATATATTTAACGTATTATTCAGTTTTGCTACCACCAGCTGCAGTTACCTTTTTCACTAAGTAAAGTCATTGTGCTTCTTTTTCTGCATATACCTTTCCGGGGCAGGTTGACGTTTCCTTCCTCCTGGATCTTAAGCTCCTTAGCGATATATCCTTTATAACGGCCAAGTCTTGGTCGCCCGCCGCCCACTGGCTTGGCGTGCCATGCACTGCCTTATAACGCCGAGCAATTGCCTGAACCAGATAAAATGCAGTTTAATCTTTCTAATTCCCTTGCCCCCTAGTGGTTATCTGTATAACCTCGATGAGAATGTCAGAAATGGCGACTTTGCCGTTCGCCACTGTAACGGAAGGAATGACAGCAGCCATTATGTTGCTGATGAGCTCTCCTCTTTTGCCATATTAAGGCCTACATTGATTCGACAACTCAACTTATAATTACGCTATTCAGCAGGGATTGTTCTTCGGCATAATCAGCCAGCTTGTTGGCATCTGTAAAGACTAAGATACGAACCATGCATGCAAAACTCCACGAGATTGAAACATGTATCTGCCTTTCATGTTCGAGATCACCTTAAGTACCAATATTCGCTGACATAACATTGCAATAAGAGTGGAGATTTAGCCGAGCGGTTTTCTCTGTGGACTCTGCGCTAGGCGACTGATGTCGTATGCTGTGGGTTCGAACCTGATTAAAAACAAGCCGTATTGCTCTTCACTGTCTTCTGCTTCTCATAGCATATATATATGATGCCGACTCTCTAGAAATATTTGCCTTTAGCACTCTAGCACAAATCCGACAATATCTGGTATAAGGGCTTGAATATTAGCTGTTTGTCAGGTTTTGCTGGTGTAACCAGGTGAAATTTTGCTTTACCTGTTTAGAGAATTCAAAGCCATTCATATAGGACACACTGTTGTTTAACTGTGTGTTGTGTTTTATAGTAATGTTCGCGTGTAAGACAACTCTCCAAGGTTGAGCCAGTATCACACATTGCCTTTCATATGTGGTTATCCGCCCATATTGAAGTAGTGCATTTTTACGCGACCTGTTTATCATCCAAGCTACGTAATCTGATTTTCATTCTTGGTAGAGTCATCTATTAGATTTAAATGTACTTTTTTTGAGTGTTTACTGTTACATTTTTGACCATATAGACATCATCATCGCGAACTAGAGTAAAGAAAGATCATTGAGACGGTGCAGATCTCATCTGTCCAGTTCAGGAAGTCCCTTTTGTGAAGACACACTTGTACTTCAAAAGGCACAATTTACCCACACATGAAACTTGGGCTTTGCCCCTCTGGCTATGAATTATTGGCAGTACTTGGCTTTCAGAGTCTACGTAGTCATTCGAAGCTGTTATGTGCTGTGGCTTTATGTGGATGCTGTGGTTAGTATTTCGGTTAGCAAGATAAATATTAATTCCATTTATGTACATTGACATATATGGAACACAAAATTAATAGTCGGGTCGGAAGGTAGGGTTCCCATGCACCCCATGGATATATTTTAACCTTCTTTTTTGTAGTCCTTAGGGTCTAAATTTGATGAATTTTGATGTTTTTAAAGTCAAATATTGTCCCATGAGGTTCATTTGGCCCCATCTTGGCCGCCATCTTGGCCGCCATCTTGGATTTCAACAATGGGGTAGGGGTCACACATTTACCGCTCGACGGAAACACAAAAATTAAAATACTATAACGTCATATTTTTAAAAAACCCAGATCATGGTCTTTTTTATTGGTACATAAATAATTGGGATAAATTAATATTCGAACGTCGATTAGACTTTATATTTATTGGCCATTGAGCGAAAATCGTAAAATTTGCTAAATTCAAACCAAATAAATAAGTTCCTGTTCCTCCAAACAATTTTTCATCAGGTATTTATATGTTTTTTGGAAGACCTCAGTGCAATAAACAAAAAAAACACGATAAAAATATGTGTCTTGAGATTCAGTGGCCGCATGAGCTTGTATTATAAATACATGGTAGACTATATATCTGTGTGTAACCTAAGGGGTATGGGTAATGTTGCCTTTTTGTTTCGTAATATGAATGTTCAAAACCATAAAAACAGTACACATTTTGAATGTGCTTAATCAGGCCTTTCTAAACATGTATAGTTATATGGTAAACAGTCGCATATTTGAAAGTTACAAAGCAAAAACCTTTCAATTTTTGTCAATTTAAATCTATTTTTAAACAAAATTATAATATAAGAGGTGTGGGTAATGTTTCTCTTCCTACCACATAACATGAATTATGAAACCATATAAATGTTATATTATTTGAAAGCTATGGAAAGGAACTTTCTAAACATGTATAGTTTATTGGGAAAAATCGCATATTTAAAGTTATAAAGCATAAGCCTCTCATTTATGTCAATTTTAAGTAATTTTTTGAACAATATTCACAAAGCAGTTAGTCCGTTGGCCAGGTATGGAAATCATCCCTTCTAAGGCAAGTTACTCACTATAATTGTCTGTTAGCTAGTATTCTCAGCTGTCATAATCTGCTTATTTGCCATTTAACTGATGGTTGTAAGAGTGTAACACTTGTTTTGTAGGGGAATGTCACTCCCTCACTAGTAAAATAGGTATGGGTTAGGGGTAACATATTTATCTCTACTCGGAAACAAAAACAACAAAGTACCAGAAGCAATACATTTTTAGAAAGCCCAGATGATTCCCTTGCCATTAGTATACAGCTTAATTGGGATAAATCAATATTCAAACATCGATTAGATTTTGTATCGGCCATGAAATGCAAATTCCTTAATTTGCTTAATTTCAAACCAGATGATTAAGTTCCTGTTCCTCTTAACAATTTTACAAGGTATTTATATAATGCTTTAAAGAACCTAATGCAATAAAAAAATATTGAAAGTGTATATCTTGGGATTTTAAATCTCCATGAGCATGTTTTCTTAATACGTAGTATGTCTCATAGATATATGTTATAGACTTATGGTTTGACTTTCATTTATGAAAAAAAGCTAACAAGAGTTAACCGTAGCTTTCGGGTAAGTTTTGGGTCTTGTGCTTCCTGAGTAGTTTGTGGAGTCAATGTGGACTTATGTTTGATTTTTTTTCTGAGTTTTCTGAGTTAGTATTATGTATCGGACTCTCAAACTAAGTATGAATTCATTTGTGTCTTGGAGGAGATTGATTCTCTTTGGACCTTTAGGTGTTGGAATTGATTTCAAACCGTACATTTCTAAAATTGTTAAATTTGTGTGAAGAAAGATTACTAGTAAATCCATGTTTTTGTTGGACACTGTGTTGCGTTTAAGTTTGGTATGTTGTAATGTTGTGTTTGAGATATTTTGTTTGTCATCCGGGCAGTTATTTTTGCTGTTAGTATTTTGCTTGTTTAGTTTTATTATGCTTTCTGTTTCTGAGTTTTTAATACAATTGCGAGTGTGGTCATGTTTTGCCATTGTGTTACGTTAGTGCTATTAAACCGGTGAGTGGAGTATAAAAGGCCCTAACTCATTGAAAATTCATAATGGCGCTTGAGTGACAATTGACAACAGCTAGGTAGACCGCTCTGTTAAATCGGCCTTAACGATTCTCAAACAAAACTTATTAGCAAACACATAGCCAATAAAGGTATCACCAAGTTTTTGTAAAACTACGACGACTAGGGAAGAAATCGCTTCCTAACAAAACAAATTGAAGCGCAGAGGTATAAACTAGTCAAACATTTGCTGTATACACAAGAACAATATTACGATGTAAATAAACCATAAGTATGGTCAGAGTTATATCGGCGAGCAAAGGATTGACATTTTGTGTAAATTGTCATTAACTATTTTGCTAGCATTTATGGTGGCAATGACATCACGAAAGTGAACCATTTTAAGACATGCCTTAGCAAGAGGACTATGCTGGTATTACGATGTATTCTTGCGAAAAGCGCGTAAACGTTTTAAAACAAAACTGTACGGAGAGTCTATAGGTTGCACTGAGAATGACATCGAACAACATTTCAAAACATAATGTTAGCCTCATGATCAATTTAATGATAGCCATTTGAAGAAATTCACATTTTAACAACTTTCAAATCTAAGGTCGAACGTGACGGTACTGAACAGTTGTTTTCGATATATATGCTTGCCACGAAAACGGCCGTATATACACGTGTTTTTACACGTGGAAATGAGATGTCATGTTCAGAGGGCTGGTAAGGTTTTGACATACAGATTGCTATGAAAATAAACACAGTTAACATAACTCGGGATGGGTTGTCGATGTCACCCGCCAAGCAACCGAGCAGCCGACCGTTATTGCCATTGCAGTTATCGTGATACACGAGATTCAAGGAAGTATCAACCCTTACGTGAAGTTTTGAACTTCCTTTATTTTTCCGATTTATGCGATCGGTCATGACGTCGCCGTTTACTATTTTCTACCATTTTCCTAGCGTGTTCCTCGTTCCATGTTCAGATGGGTACAGTTTAGTCAACATTTATCGGTGCTCACCATACGAAATTGCCAATTTCGGGTTATTTGTAATTTTTCTATAAGTTTATTAATTTTGATAATTACTGACATGGAGGTCAGTGCCGAATCATTCACATAATGAACGTTGACTTGGCTTGAAAACTTCTGATTCAATAAATTCACTAAAACAAACTCATGTTTGATTAAGTTGATAGTTTTCCATTGTTCCTTTTTATTTCGAGTATTTGCCATGGCATAACTGAAAAAACCGGAAAACGAAGGTTGTACGTATGTAAATTAGGCCGAGCCTTAGGATAATTCGAGAGCAAACAATTCCGCAGCTCATGCGAACGATCGCGACCGTTACCAATAGTTTCATTATGCAGCGCCATGCCCTAAATCGCCCAACTAAACTTGGCATTAATCCTGACCCCGGTCCATTTTGAGCCGGGCTTTAAGGGAAGAGCGGTGGCCTTTGAAAGGTTCTTCGGTTTGGTTTTGTACGGTTTTATAGGAAAAACCCAACCTATGGTCGTTGCTTTGAGTGTATGCGTTTTGGATTTTTTAGCCTCCTTTTCGCCTATTTGAAGAATCGTTTTTTGCACTCTTCAATCCTGCGTTCTGTGTAGTGAGTGTCTTCGATCTCTCTCTTAAGTTTTGTGTATGAACAACTGTCTTGTGTCCCGGTGCTTTATACGGTGTAGAGGTAAATAGTTAGAGATCAGGGTGATAAATTGTTGCCAAGGTGTCTTTCCAGGTTTTGCCACTTTTGAAGGAACTCGGCTCTGGCTGGTAAGTGTGCCCGTAAGGTTTATCTGTAGGCTACGTGGTACTGAATAGGGCCATTCGGGTTCAAAACACATTCGATACTTTTGCCTTTCATGAAGGTAGCATATCTCGTTTATACCCCCTTTGTATGAGTAACTGGGATCTGAAATGGGAAAGACACGATTAATATCCATCTTTGCTAATGTTAATTCCTGTTTGGCTTACAAATGGCCACCTCTTCTTGTACTGGTGAAAATTTGACTTTCAAGTGGACAAAACATTGAGTATGATTTTCTCCTGTGTGTTATTTAGGCCTCTCAAAAATATAAAAGTTGCAAACATATTTTTGTCAAATATCTCAAATTTTAGATTGTAAGAGATAGGCTTCCCTGTGTAATTATACAAATGGGTTAAGTGGGAATTTATTGGAGTATATTACAGTAATCAAAGAAAATGGTTGACACCATAGAAAGACTTTCTCGGACTGCAGGACCGAACAATAGAAAAGCGGCACAGAATACTTACCAATTGTATGAAATGTTCATGTATAGTACAGGCAGTACTGTACAATATGGATTGTAAAACATACAAATCAAAAAAATGGCAAATTTTCTCAACTTTTCACAAGGTTTTTATTTCATCATTACTGTCAGGATTAGGATTTTTCTGATCTATCAATAAGCTATTACTTAATTACACTTTGATTCAGCATGACTAATATTTTGCATTTGCCACGCAACAAGCACGCCCAGTCCCTGGGGTTGCGAAAATGCCTTTAAAGAAGCTTTGAACGCTTTATTTGTGAAATTGTACGTAAGAATGCTCTCTCTATGGCGTATAATGTGTAAAGCCGTTGTCTAGCTCGCTTAACTGATGATAATGTTGACTTCTTATTTCTCAGCGGCTGATCTTACTCGAAAGTTAGATCAATCTGGCCTCCCTGATTCGGTCATGCTGATTGAATGGTGTCTTCAAGCGTGGACCCTAAAATGTCCGTTTTTAGGGTCTATGCTTCAAACAAGTCAGGGTCTGCCATTGGTTAAATGTCATCCATGATAAGAAACTAATGGTACATTCGCTTACAAGGCTTTTACACATTGAGGTGTCAATGGGAATACAAGCAATTTTAGTCATTTTTTGAGGTTTGTCTCGCCTTCTTATTGCCTGGTGTATAGATTGTTTGTTCGCCTTCTGTTTACTATTTAGTTGCGTAATTCAAGTGTGTTCTGTGACATTTGGCTTTTCGGTCTTAGTTCCAGAATTTTTTTGCTATTGATTTTAGTACCCGGTCGAAAATGTAATCATCGTTGGTATTAAAAGTGATACTATTTATAGTGAGCTTTGATTCGCCCAAACGGTCACGTGACTGTGCATATATTCATTATATACTGTACAGTTGGCCATTCCTCTCTCCATTGTGGGTTTATTGCACGTTTTATTTTTATTTTCATCACAAGTTTCAATATACTGATATAATATAGCGATAAATAACCCCTATAGGTTAGGTACACCACTCGTTTCGGCCATTTCACTCCTTATACACACAAGTGGAGTTCGTGCGTATATGTTGTTTACCGGTCGAAACGTGTGGTATCTCTTCCAAGTGGTGCTTTATTGCTTATATATCATTCGCGATACAATTAAGAAAATGGATTGATTATTGCTGTTGTCATATCAACTAGCATGAATACTAAGAAATCAAATTTAGTGTTTGTGGATATGAAATATATCATTTTGACATATTGGTTTAATAATTATGCGTATAGAACTTGTTTACATTATTAAAAAGTACTTTCATTTGATGTTTAGGCCGAAATTGCCCGAAAACATACGCATAACTTCTTCCTGTGATGCCTCATCAAAAAGTTTTATCAAATAACCGATTTTGTTGAAATCCAAACTGTTATATAGCTGGTAACCTTCTTTCCCTTGTTTGAGTTATCGAAATGAGAAAGATTTATATGGTTTTATAGTGCACTGTGTTGGCTAGGAAGGGAAACATTACCCCTACCTCTTATAGTATATTTTGTTTAAAAAATCACTTAAAATTGACACAAACTGAATATCTTAAGCTTTGTAACTTTCAAATATGTGATTTTTCCCCATAAAACTATACATGTTTAAAAATGCCCTTTCCAGTTCTTTCACTCAGTGTAAAATTTATATGGTTCCATAATTCATGGTTTATAGCAGAAAGGGAAACATTATCCCTACCCGTTGTTAGATTTTTGTTTTTAAATAATCACTTAAACACGACACAAACTAAAAGGTTTAAGCTTTATGACTTTCAAAAATGCGGCTTTCCCACATATAACTATGCATGTTTAAAAAGGCCTGATCTAGCACTCAAAAAATATAACATTTTAATGGTTTCATCATTCATGATTCGAAACAAAAAGGGAAACATTACCCCTACTCTTTATGTTACAAACGGTTGTGTGGCATACCACGTTTTAAGAAAACAAGCTCATGCAGCCGCTAAATCTCAAGATACATACTTTTAATGTTGTTTTTTTCTTGTTTATTGAACTAAGCTCTTCCAAAATTATATAAATACCTTATGAAAATTTGTTTAGAGGAACAGGAACTTAATTTTTTGGTTCGAAATTTAGTACATTTTACGATTTAGGGTCAATGGCCAATATAAAGTCTAATCGACGTTCAAATATTAATTTATCCCCATTTAGTTACACATCAATGAAAAGGCTTTGATCCTGGCTTTTTAAAAGTGTAACGTTTATAGTATTTTATTGTTTCTATTTCCGTCGATCGTCAATGTGTGACCCCTACCCCATTGTTGAAATCCAAGATGGCGGCCAAGATGGCGGCCAAATGAACTCAATGGGACAATATTTGATTGTAGGAACATCAAAGCTCATTAACTATAGACCCTAAGGATTACAAAAATTTTGGTTAAAAATATATCAATGGGGTGCATGGTAAACCTACCTTCCGACCAGACTGTAATTGCATACATAACGTATAGCGTCGTACATGGAGTATTTTAATACATTGATTTACATAGCATATATCTATGCAAATCAAAATATATGTGATGCAGATCTTTGCACACTGGGTGTACACTGTATTTATGCATTTTACTTGTATACATATGCGTATACTTAATGTATTTGACAGATGTACAGAACCAGCATATATGTATATATTGTTGTATATCAAGCATTTTACCCGGTGTGAGTAGCAATTGGTATTGTAGTGACAAATTTTATCGGGATGTCCAATCTATACGATCATACAGAGAAATCTTAGTTTGGGTTAAATCCACCAACTGGAATCACCCTTCTTTTGCAGACAGCTACGTAACAAAAGACCGACAAGCTGGTGATTACAACCCTTTGGGCAATTGTTATCAATTTCATCAAACAGGAGCGGGAAAACGGGTTTGATCAATTACGTGAGAGTGTTATGCTGAAAGCAGAGGAGAAAGACAGGGTTTCAGTTGCCTCAGAAACATTAATGGGGTTTTTGTTGGACCTATTTGGTAACCACACGACTGCACACTTTCAGATAGGCTTGAACGTTGGACAGGACAAAGTAAAACTAGATATTGGGAGAATTTATAATAAGCGAATCATCCTGCTGTATATCAAATACTTCCAAAAAGTCTGAATGATTGATGATGAAGTCAAAGATGTTCTGTGTACATATTAATAGGCGGCGGCAGGGGACATCTTCAGTCCATTCTGTAGATACACAGAATAAAGTTTTCTCAAACATGAAAGATGTCAAGGGCGAGGAGAGAGCAAAGAAAAGAAATAACGACAGAAAGGCCTTCAACCCCTTTTTATCAAGTTGAGGCTGCTTGTATGACCCTAATTCCAGTGGTGCTTTACAAGATTATTATGCCGGGATATCCTCTTCTGTGAACGCATGACCAGAGAGGGTCACAAGTCTGTGGAGCCTACCAATCACTGATCGGAGTTCTGGACGCATTTTTCCCGTGTTGGGAGATATTTCAAGCCAACGCTTGTGCTCGTCTTCTCAATCTGTCAACGTTTAAACTATTTTCGTAAAGGCTGAAATACTTTCATTGTGTTTGTACACGTTTAAACTTTCGCTGATTTATGTTTTATGTGTCGTCCAAACTTAAAGTTTTTTGATGATAGCCATCTTCATTTGCTTTTTTGTTTCATAATTAAAATAACACCAAACAACAGTTTGATGTTGAAGTGGTGTCCTTTTATTTTTTGTGTCAAATGTTGTGTACCCATGTACTGATGCGGGTATTGGCATTGCAATCTGTACATCACAAGATTAAACCTTAGGACCAGTTGATTTTACGTCCGAGCCAGGCATTTTTTAAAGTTGATTGCCCGCTCGCCAGTATAAACTTGTCATGGGTTTCCCACTGCCTGCTTGCCATGCATCCTTCTTAAACTTTATTTATTACTGAACATGGTTGTAAACTGCTACAACTCATTTCCCTATCCTTCCTGTTCAACCTACTCTTAAATAGCATATGGCCTTGTGAAATGTCTCTGAAAAAAAGAGGGATCAATATCAATGCTACTTGTCCACTGCCCTTTGCTTAATTTTCGGGAATTACCACCTATTTCTCTGCTGCGATGCTGGAGGCCTTGCTCCTGCCAATTTCATGGCACGTCTTGGTTTCATACCTTGCCAGCAGGCAGAAGTAGCGATTATTTTGCTGCCGTCATTCTCACCAAAAGTCCCCACATGTGGCCAACAGGACCCTGGCCAGGCTCTTTGTCGCTAATAGCAGCACATAGTTGCAAAATCTGACCTGCAGCATGACCAGTAGGCCTCTTGGCTCCCAACCAGTGTGTTTCTTGGCGAAGCCCCACACCAAGAACTGCTTGCTGGCAGTGTGCCCAATGTTTTTGGCAGGGCCATGCAGCACCCCTTCTACAATGCCCCTGCCAGTTTCTCATGTACCCTTAGTATCACTTATTGCAGCTGAACATCTTCGAAGGTTACCTTGTTCTTGCCGGCGTCACTTTGAAATAATCAATTACAAGCGGATGTTTAAAGGTATAAAGTCACTTGTACTGTAAATATGCCCATGTATGGTCAAAGGGATGTTCCTTAGTATTCAAAATGCCCGTGATGGCGTTGTTTTTTGAAAAGCAGCCCGCTTAAAATCTGTGATTGGTTATACATTCTCTTTTGACGTTAACTGTGGCAAAATTTGAACAGGTGACAGTATAGCTTTAATTCGAAAGAACATGGCGTGCTGCAAAGGATTGGAATTAGAGGAGGTCCAGACCCCTTCTTCTATATACCCATTGCCCCTTCCCCATCTGAATTGTGTTGAGCTGTTCCTTTTCTAACACTAAAGCTTACAATGAATAAAACTGTCCGTGTTCATCCTTTTAACTTCTTAAGCACCTAAGTAAAAGTCTTTATTTTTTCTCCAAACGATTTATCCGTAGGAAATAAATAGTACTTAAACTTTAAAATAAGACTTTAAAATTACTGACAATTGCTTAATTATAGTTAGCATAATGTAGTTTTAACCGTTGCACTCAACAAATAAAGTTACTGCTGTCTGTAGCTAATTGTAGTTTATTTTCGATCTTACAATACCCCGGCTTAGAAATTGAAAAAACAAGTTTTGATCAAAGTTAAATGTATTAAGTTTAAATTCCTTTTAAAGATTATCATAATATTTGTTAGTACTAGTGCAGTTATTTCTGTATGAAATATATGCTTATCACAGCACATATTTTACCGTTAAAAGACCAATGCCTTATTTTCTAGCCTCAAGAGAACAATGTAAATTGGGAAAAAAATCGACCACATCAGAATCAAAGATAGAAAAAGTGGAGCAAGAAAAACCGCTTTTGAAGGAAGAGTGCGGGAATCTTAGAAATAAGCAGCTTGAGACTTCTTTCGACGAGTGGTCATCTGAGGCAACCAAAAAGTAAGTAATTTAACCGTACAATTTAGCAACAATAAGTGAGAAAAGAATAATTAATACATATGCATATTGCTTTTGCAAGAAAGTGTGTGGTCATGTATCCTTTAAAGTGTGATCAGACTCCATTGGGATAAAAACCATAAAAATCAAACTAACAACAACAGAAATTACCTTACAGCTCTGATCGGCATTGCCATTACAAATTTTGATTCGGCCATGACCATTTTTCTCCGAACAGATATAGACGTCGTTAGTATGGCCGATGTTGGGACAATTGGCCATACCCACCACGTCTATTAAATTAATGAGTTTACTTTTCTTGCTTACGCACACACCTATATCGTTTGAAAATCCTGGGAATAGCTTTAACATCAGTTGACAACCTGAAAACATGGTAGTAAATTAAATTACTCTTTTGTAAGAAAATCAAGATTCCTATAAAAGCACGACAAATTTGCTTGTTACAAATATGTTCCTACGAATACAAAACTAACGTTAATCAACCAGGGGAAACTTCGCTGACCCTTTAAAGCCGTTTGAAACGACATTCGAAACACACCACAGCGTGAAAACCAAATAATACGTACTGTATGTGCATGAAGTATTGCCTATATTTTAGCTGAAGAGTGCATTGGTAAATACAGTCAAGAATCCATTGCATGTATTCAGCAAGTCTATATTCGTTTGGATTCATATGATTTTTCGTGTACTTTCTATAATACAGTCAACTTATTAGTGTTAATTTATCTGTATTAAGTTATTTATTATTTACGTGGAGACAGCTGTCTTTACGTAATTCGTAAATGATTATATTTATTCTCACCTTTAGGTATCAAAATATGATATAAACTATCGATCATTCATGTACGTCGTTAGTTGGATAAATGATACAGTGACATCTTCAAAGATATTCATGTATTTTCGTTATTTTTAACGTGCAATTTCTTCCTCGATTTGCGGCATACCGGATAACCATTGAACAAGCCCTGCAATGCGGAAACAGACTACGGAGACTCAAGCCGAGCCGATTCATTTCTCGCGCGTGCCATATGAACGGGTGACGTAACGTGCAGCCAACGGTTTCTCACGTGAATGTGTACGCCAACGCCAACGTGGATTCTACGAGTTCACGTAAAACGTATAGCCAAATCTGTCTAATACTTCTGCTTTACCGAGATAGTAATGGTACCTATCAAGTCAGTAAATTGAAGTAAAGTGAAAGTACCGTGACAAATTGCCAACTTTGACAACTCAAACACGGAAGTTTTATTAGCTTTTACTCCACAAGGTGAATTTTACAAGGTACCTGCATGCATATTAGAAAGTAAAGAAGTATGCATGGTATGTAACTAAATGACAAAAGTGAGATGATACGCGTCGGAAAGAGAAATCAGGAATCAATAATACAGGACGAGCTGTTTTTGACTTTTTAGTTCACTGATATATCATATGGATGTATCAGTGTGAAGACACGAAAATGATTACACGCACAGTACAAAGTGAAAGACATGGAGGTTGTCTACCTTTACAAATTAGTGGTCTTGCAAACAACAATCCATACAATGTAAATTCGTGTATAGTACAAAGCAATGGCATTGATAATGTATTGAAATGTGCTGAAGTTTGGTGAAGCCGCTGTTTTTTTAGCACAGATACGCAAAAGGGTATAGTTAAATAAAATTGATAGATAATCATGTTAAGATCTTAACAACTATCGCATTTTCATAGTTTTTCCATGTCCTATGACGATGAGAGCATCAAGCTTACAGATTGAATACTGAGAACATTGACCCTGTATCTCATTTACCAAAGTTACAATCGTATAGATTTGTCCAGCGATAAAGATTGTGAATTATTTACCTAAACAACAAAACTAAATCAAATTGACAAACAAAACAGCAACTTAGTGCGTTTCCTGCCACTGACGTGAGTTTATTCAGTCTGTTTATTCAGTTAAGTGAAGGCACGTGACGAATTGCCAACTTTCAAAACTAAAAACGGACGTTTTAAAAGCTTTTACGTCACATGGTGGATCTTACAAGGTATCTGCCGGCATATTAGAAAGCAAAGAAGTATGCATTGTAAGTAACAAAGACGAAAAATAAGATGACGCGCATCGAAAAGCAAATCAATAATTAGTACGAGCTGATTTTGACTTTTTTAGGTCACTGATATATCCAACGTATGCATCAAAGTGAAGAAACGAAAGTGATTACATTCACAGTACAAATTGAAAGATATGTAGCTTGTCTACCTTTACAATTTATTAGTGGTTCTTGCGAAAACAAAATCCTTACAATGTAAACTTGCATATAGTAAATGATGGCATTGACATTATATTGCCATGTGCTTAAGTTTTATGTCGCCCTTTTTCAGAATAAAATAAGCAACAGGGTGAAGTTAGAATTAAATTGATAGATTATCATGTTTAGCTCTTAACAGCCATCGTATTTTCCAGTGTGTTTCCGTTTCCTATGACGCTGAGAGTCTTTAAGTGTACAGATGGAATAATCAAAACATTGATCCTCTATCTCATTTACCTAAGTTACAATCGTATAGAGTTGTTCAGCGGTAAAGATTGTGCATTTTCTATCAAAACAACAGAAAACTAAATCAAATAGACAAAAACAGCAAATTAGTGCGTTTTCGGCCGTTGACAGTAGTAAATCCGTTTATTTAGTTGAGTGAAGACACCGTGACGAATTGCCAACTTTCACAACTCAAAAATGGATGTTTTAATAGCTTATCAATATACGTCACATGAGGGATCTTTCAAGGTATCTGCCCGGATATAGAAAGTAAAGACATAGAAGAATGCATGTAAGTAACAAAGAAGTAAAAATAGGATGGCATGCATCGGATAATCATGTTAAACTCTTAACAACCATCGCATATTTCAGTGTGTTTCCGTGTCGAATGACGATGAGAGTATTCAAGTGTACAGATGGAATTATAAGAACATTGACCCTTTATCTCATTTACCTAAGTTACAATCGTATAGAGTTGTTCAACGATAAAGATTGTGTAGTATCTACCAAAACAAGAGACAACTAAATAAAGTCGACAAACAAAACCACTACTCCGTGCGTTTTTTGCCGCTGACATGAGTTGTTTGAGTCTGTATATTGAGTAGAGTGAAGGTACTGGGACAAAATGCCAACTTTGACAACTCGAAAACGGAAGTTTTATTAGCTTTTACTCCACAGGGTGAATCTTACAAGGTATCTGTATGCATATTTAAAAGTAGAGAAATATTCATGTTACGTAACAAATAAAAAAATGAGACATGACACGTGTTGGAAAGAGAAATCAGAAATCAATAATATAGGACGAGCTGTTTTTGACTATTTAGTTCACTGATATATCATATGATGTATCAAAGTGAAGGCACGAAAGTGATTAGACGCACAGTACAAAGTGAAAGACATGTAGGTTGTCTACCTCTACCAATTAGTGGTTCTTGCAAAAACACAATCCTTACAATGTAAACTTGTATATAGTACAAAGCAATGGCATTGACATTGTATGGCCATGGGCTGAAGTTTTGTGCAGCGGTTTGTAGCATAAAATATGCAACAAGGGTATAGTTAAATTCAATTTAAATGTTAAACTCAACAACTATCGCATTTTCAGCGTTTTCCGTGTCCTATGACGATGAGAGTATTCAAGCAAACAGATGGTATGACCATATCTGACCTTGTAACTCATTTACCTACGTTACAATCGTATAGAGTTATTCAGCAATAAAGATTGTGTATTATTTACCAAAACAAAAGAAAGCAAAATCAAATCGACAAACAAAAAAGCAACTTAGTGCGTTTTTGCCGCTGACATGAGTTTGGGTAGTTCAGTAAGTTAAAGTAAAGTGAAGGCACTTGACGTATTGCTAAAGTTGACAATTTAAGAAAGAAAGATTTTGAAAGTTTTTATTCTAAATATTGAATCTTACAAAGTATATACAGGCATATGGCAAAATAAATAAATATGCATAGTAAGTAATAAACAAGGACAAAAATGAGACGACACATGTCAAAAATCAAAAGTCAATGATACAGGACGAGCTGTCTTTGACTTTTTCGTTCATTGATATATTCAACATATATATCAGGGTGAAGGCATGAAAGTGATTACACGCACGGTACAAAGTGAAAGACATTTAAGTTTTCTAGCTTTACAAACTAGGGGTTCTTGCAAAAACACAATCCTTACAATGTAAACTTGTATATATTACAAAGTGATGGCATTGACATTTTTTTTCACTGCTCACGGTTCAGTGATTGCGATATGACTGACACAAGAAGTATTAATTCGAAATGTAAAAGCCATGACCCAGTTTTTGCGACAGAATAGTTCCAATTAAAGGATTTTATAGAAAAAAATGTGGTTTTTTCAGCTCGAACACCTTAGAATCCCACCCGCTCGAACGCCAAATAAATAATTTACTATGTCTACCTTAGTGCTTGGCGATTCTTGCAAAACACATCTTACAATGTCAACCTGTACATACTACAAAGCGATGATGTTGATATTTGTATCGTCATGTACTGAGACCTAGAAAAAGTGTGTTTCCGCTTAACCCAACCTACCCTTACTGACATCCCCAACAAGAAACTTTCTTCGCCCCTCGAAAGCAATTTATGTGATTTTACGGATTAAACTTATAGCATTTCACGTTGAAAATTATTACATAATACTTAAGTTAACCAAATAACCTTTACAGAGGAATGAGTTAATTTTTCCCGTAAAAGCCAATGCAAGTCAGCATATTTCATGTGTTAGGTGTATTGCTTTCACTAATGTGTTGACCATGTGGCAAAGTAACTGATAGCATTTCACGTTGAAAATTATTACATAATTTTTAAGATAGCCAATAACCTTTACAGAGAAATGAGTTGTTACCCGTAAAAGCCAATGCAAGTCAGCATATTTCATGTGTTAGGTGTGTTGTTTTCACTAATGTAATGACCATGGAGCAATTGGAATAAAAGTAGATTATGTTGTTCAAAAAGTGGGCGTTATTTGTCATATCTTTATGACTGTCAGATTATCTTCCTCAAGAAGGGAGTTTTACGTTGCAAACGCACAAGACAAATGCCATCAGGTACATCGGGACTTTTTAGAAGCCACTGAGATATCATATGTACAACAGGCGACCCAGACACTATTAATATGCTTATTATTGAGTTTTTCCTCACTGTTTTCTCTATCAGTTCCTCTCTTTCTACGTACAGTCCCTCTATTGATATAGGGACTGTGTCTTCACACTCTGACAGATCGGAGTAATTAAAATAAAAGGTTATATAACCTAACCAAGCCTCTTGACTCTTTATTCATTCAATAACCCATTAAAAGGACGCTTATCTCTCATATACACATCTTGTAATTAATTAGTCAACACAACTAATTATGCTAATCCGTGGACTTATCAAGGGTTGGTCAACATTGGAAAATTAGAGATTTAATGAAAAAAGGAGAAGGTATGAAGATCTTGGGAAACGTGTCCCGAGGACTTCCGTAAATTTAGTGGACGCTTATATTCATGATATGCGCAAACAAACACTGCTCATTGTTCAAAAATAAACGGGAAGTTGGATCGAAAGGAACGCTGAAAACGCGCATGCTTTTCGTTGCCAAGCACAAAATTCAAACATAACCAAGCAGACATGGCCCTGCTCCTTGTAACAAATGCCAACCAGAAAGTATCGACCGACCAAGCAGAAAAAGATCGCCGGACTGACCGTTTAATGAGCTTTTCAACAAAATTATATAGATGTATGTTTCACGTCGTCGATGTCGTTTCTGGGAGTGTATATACCAAGTATAATTTACAAACCGCGTCGTGGCACAATGGTGACACATTAGCAGCAGCACGCACCGGAGAATTTTTGCCAGCACTGTGAATTTTAAACCAGTCACCATCATTTCTCTGCACTCGCTATTAACTCCATGTCTGCCGGTAACATAGTTATTTTCTGTCTCAAACTACGTACCAGCGACAGGCCTTTGACGTCAAAGTCGGTTGTTTTCTGATATACGGTAGCAACCAAGCTCATGACTAGAATGACTCTACGGCGTCAAAGAGTTAATCTCGCCGGTTACTCTTTTCGCCTTATAAAAGAGAGTTGGTCGCTACTAGTCGTAGGAATTCATCGATTTTCAATGGCGCCTTATGCTGTTCATGTATACTTACCGAAAGAAGAGGCGCACGGGCTATAAAACTTCTTTTGTACTGTTTGGCTAGCTATGGTTTCAAAGCCGTGGTGTTTTCGGACGAGATTTCTGCCTTTTACAGTTGGTCTTGACTTTTACATTTTTAACCCACCACAGCCATGGGAACGTCCATGTTCTTCCGACAACACGCTTGTCGCAACTTTGTTCGTCGCTATTCACCGAAAAAGCTATTCCGGGAGCAATTTTTAAGGGCAGGGGAAATTTTAATTTGCCTGGGCAGGGGACATATTTTAAGGTGGAAGGGGAGCAAATTTATTGTTTTTTTGTCTGGCAGGGCAGATATTGGTTGATAGTCCTGGGGACAGGGCTTGGCGAAAACGAGGAGAGGGAAAGCTACTTTTAAAACGCGGAACAGGAGGTGTTGAGCCATGGTGTTTCAGGGGATGGGGACACAGGGCAAGTACTTATATCTTTTAAAGGTTACCCAGACTACTTAGACTATTGCAATTGACCCGAAATTTCACTGTATGTACTGCGTGATGTGTGTCTGCATGGGAATGTTAATTGTCAGGGGAATTTTTTTTCCACATGGCAGTGGAAAATCGACATGTTTTTTCAATCACAGGGTAGGGTAGCTTTATGTCTGCAGGGGAAATGGAATGACAAAGTTTTGAGGAGAATTTTCCAGGGCAGGGGAAATCGGCCAGTTTTTTTCGCCACAGGGTAGGGGAGCCTAAAAAATCCAAAGTGGGGAGGGGACACAGGCGAAAGTAAGTGGAGAGTGGGTAAATATTAAGTTTGAGTGTGGCAGGGTAAGTCGAAAATTTTTTTGTGGGAGGGCAAATTATTAACAGCTAATTAATTACCCTCTTGATTTAAAATTAGTCAGTTCACATTACTTGTCATGCACAATATATCTTATCATAGAAAGGACTCTTTTAAAAGTGCATTGTTCGTTGGCGGCACCTCCAAGAAAAGTGCAATTGCCAACACTCATCAACATCTTGGTCATTAGGGGCCTAACACGACCAGCAATCCGCTCAAAAATCACCAAACTATCGCCGTTTTTCCAGCTTTTTCTGACATGACTACTTGCAGACCATTCTTTTTCTGGCGTACAAGCGATGGGGAAGGCTCAAGGCAGCCCGTCACTAAAGTCACGTGAGCGCTGACCTTGCAACATCGAAACATAAACTGACATCACCGATGATGTCGGCCACTGTTAGAATTTTTGCCATAACTGTGAATTTATTAAACCAGTCACCGTCATTTCTATTCACTCGCTATCATCTCCATGTCTGCCGGTAACATATCGTTAGGGACTGGTCAGTTTCTTCGGCCTTAGGGGCCGGTGGATTTATGGGGGGGTCACCCTGTTTTTTACTTTGGTGTTTGAAGGGGTCACCATGGCTGGCAAGTCTTAACACCCATCAAAGTTTTTGATTTACTGCTTTTTCCTGTTTGATATTAATGATTGACATCCATTTCTGTACAACAGTTCAGGACATCTGGTTAAGCATAGAAAGTGTGGAATACATTCATAGCTCATTCAAAATGTACTGTATTCAAACTTTAAGATTGACACTTTGAAATTCCTATCTTACAACTGACATGTCAACAATTTCATTAAAACAAATGACTGTCATATATAAATGTATGTAATATATATATATATAATATATATATATATATATATATATATATATATATATATATATATATATATATATATATATATTACATATATATATATATATATATATATATATATATATATATATATATATATATATATATATATATATATATATATATATATATATATATATTATAATTTATGTCAACCTTTTGTTTTACAGTTGTCACGTGCAGGGAGTCACCCTGTTTTCGAAATTTGGAATAGTGGGGATAATCCTGTTTTCAAAATTCGGAATAGGGGGGGTCAGCCACTTTTTGACGTCGGCAAAAAATAATCCACCCCAGCCGAAGAAACAGAGCAGTCCCTTATACAGAAGTTTAGATACACGTAATTACGTTCCATCATCAGTGCGGGTAGCGTCTTTGTCACGTGATAACCAGACTTCGCGTACGTGTAGAACAGGTGTTCGGAACGGCAAACAACACCTCTACACATACAAAATGGAATGACAAAGTTTTGAGGAGAATTTTTCAAGGGCAGGGGAAATCGGCCAGTTTTTTTCGCCACAGGGTAGGGGAGCCTGAAAAATCCAAAGTGGGGAGGGGACACAGGCGAAAGTAAGTGGAGAGTGGGTAAATATTAAGTTTGAGTGTGGCAGGGTAAGTCGAAATTTTTTTTGTGGGAGGGCAAATTATTAACAGCTAATTAATTACCCTCTTGATTTAAAATTAGTCAGTTCACATTACCTGTCGTGCACAATATATCTTATCATAGAAAGGACTCTTTTAAAAGTGCATTGTTCGTTGGCGGCACCTCCAAGAAAAGTGCAATTGCCAACACTCATCAACATCTTGGTCATTAGGGGCCTAACACGACCAGCAATCCGCTCAAAAATCACCAAACTATCGCCGTTTTTTCCAGCTTTTTCTGACATGACTACTTGCAGACCATTCTTTTTCTGGCGTACAAGCGATGGGAAGGCTCAAGGCAGCCCGTCACTAAAGTCACGTGAGCGCTGACCTTGCAACATCGAAACATAAACTGACATCACCGATGATGTCGGCCACTGTTAGAATTTTTGCCATAACTGTGAATTTCTTAAACCAGTCACCGTCACTTTTATTCACTCGCTATCATCTCCATGTCTGCGGGTAACATATCGTTTGGGACTGGTCAGTTTCTTCGGCCTTAGAGGCCGGTGGATTTATGGGGGGGTCACCCTGTTTTTGACTCTGGTAATAGGGGGGTCACCATGGCTGGCAAGTATTAACTCCCATCAAAGTTTTTGATTTACAACTTTTTCCTGTTTGATATTAATGATTGACATCCATTTCTGTACAACAGTTCAGGACATCTGGTTAAGCATAGAAACTGTGAAATACATTCAAAGCTCATTCAAAATGTACTGTATTCAAACTTTAAGATTGACACTTTGAAATTCCTATCTTACAACTGACATGTCAACAATTTCATTAAAACACAGAATGACTGTCAAAATATAAATGTATGTAATATATATATATATATATATATATATATATATATATATATAATATATTATATATAATTACATATATATATATATATATATATATATATATATATATATATATATATATATATATATATATATATATATATATATATATATATATATATATATATATATATATATATGATTTATGTCCACCTTTGTTTTACAGTTGTCACGTGCAGGGAGTCACCCTGTTTTCGAAATTTGGAATAGTGGGGGTCACCCTGTTTCCAAAATTCGGAATAGGGGGGTCAGCCACTTTTTGACGTCGGCAAAAAATAATCCACCCCCAGGCCGAAGAAACTGACCAGTCCCTTATAGAGAAGTTTAGATACACGTAATTACGTTCCATCATCAGTACGGGTAGCGTCTTTGTCACGTAATAACCAGACGTCGCGTACGTGTAGAACAGACGTTCGGAACGGCAAACAACACCTCTACACATACAAAATGTAGTCATAATTACGTGTAGTATTTTTAGATATTCTTGATGATTTTCGCGAATTTAGACAGGAAACCTTGTAAACTATATCATTGCAAACATCTTTGATATCATAATTTTCGTATAAAGTTTGCACCAGCGCAAGAAGTACTTGCTATATGATGTCCTTACATGAACGAAATGTTGTTGTCTCATTAGGGTTTGAGAGCACGGGTCTATACCCTCCAGTAATCGTTCTGTTTATTATTATTATTATTATTATTTTTAAAATTATTTTTCTTCTTCTTCTGTCCTCTAAATGCAACTGCCACGAGAATACCGTTGCACCTAGAGATTTAAAATTTGGCACATAGGTAAAACTCCTCACAAGTATTTTTTCCACTTGTTATCTGACGCTGCCCCAAACAGTTCTCCAAACCACATAAATAAATGTATCAAAGTAAATCGGCCGATTTAATTCGAGGATACAACGAGCTAGAATATTCCTCTCATAGAGAAATTAATGTTTCTTAAAACTTAAACTAATTTCCCATGTTTCTGAGAAAAAATACAGCTAAATTATCGAGAACGCACAGCTAAACTGAATGGCAGACAAAACCTTAGCAACATCACCCGATTGAGAGAACAACGCTTAAGGATGTACGATCGGAAAAATATAAGCGTACTGCGCCGATTTCCGCGCAGAAATGTATCCATAGTTACCACGCGCGCATAGTGACGTTCCGAACGTTTTTGCGTTTTACAAAATGTCGTCTGCAGGTAAAGTAAAATCGCGCCGAGAAAATGTTCAGCGTGCCCTGAAAACACGCTGGAAGGTACGAGAATTCAGCAAAGAGATAAAAAAATGCAACATGACCATAGCCTGTACAACGTAAGTCAGAAGTGTGACGTCTGATTCGCTATAGAAGAGTAGGTCGTGGTTATAGCCTAATCCCAATGATAGTGTCGCTAGCAGACCTACCGAAGAATGGAATTATGGCCGTCGCATTGTCGATTTGCGTGTACTAGCCGAAAATCATGACACTTGTGTCAGTTGCGGGCTTGCCTTTACGATTGAAATCGTGTATTGGGGAAACGCCAGGTTCACGGCCTCGGCTCCTGGCTTCTGTGACGTAGTGTGTGACAACTTAGCCTGCAGCGAAGTCAACCTAATCCCCACCGATAAGCGTCACGGCAATAAATATTACGTGATTTTTTGTATGCTGTATTAATATATAGACCTTTAAAAATAGAAGAACCTAAAAGTCTTTGCTTTGTTCTGTCATTTCCCTCTCATTAAAGTTTACAGGTAGGCTTGAATCATGACCATGCCTGGACAAGGCCACTGCAGGTAGCCACTGCAGGTCAGCAACATTTGAAGAGCGCCCACGTGCGACGAACCCGGGAGAGCATGGTTTATCGCCAGAACCTGTAAATCCTAGTTAGATTTTGCAAAATTGTGAAAAATCGAGCTCGGTGACCTACTAAACAAACTGTGGTTTTGAAAAATTCACAAAAAGAGCTATTATTTAGCAAAGTTTGAGAAAATTGACATTAGTAGAAACTATCAATAATTAATAAATTACCCTCTCCCATTCCTAAAATTTGGGGCATATTTGTTGCAATTTTGGTTAAAAAATAAATATCATGACTTTTTAACTCAATTTTAATGTAAGTAAAATCTTCAAAGTAGCTAAGGTTTATAATTCTTTATTCTTTTACAGTGTAAATGTGGAAAATGCAATCATGATATGAATATGAAAATGATGACCTGTTTTATTGATTTTTAGTAATTTTGTGAAAAACTGCGAATTTCTTAATGTCATTTTGTAAAAAAACAAGCGCGGTGACCTCATCTTTTTTTCCAGTTTTGGACTATTAACATATGTAGGTATTCAAAAATCCCAAATTGAAAAAATTGACATTACTTTTACTATTTCCGATCGTACATCCTTAACCACACGCAACTTTGACCCCAGTCAAAATCAGACTTGTCCCTGGGAAACTATTTATAAGTTTGCCCACATATAAACAACGTAAAGATCAAAGGTTTCAACTTCCGACTTCCTGCTTTACGGACGTCCTCATGCCATGAACTGCACGAAAGGCATGGCAAGGTTTGCACTATTCGCGACCATTTAAACGTTTGGAATTAGAGTAGCTGGATCTCCTCGGCCATCGAAATATATTAGGTGCAGTACATTTTGGATAAATGGTCATAAATGGCCGCAATCTGGTTATTTTAGGACACATTTCAGGAGAACTTCTTACCTTCCCGTTTTAGCATCATCGTACACCAAGCCCTCTTCGGCGAGTCTTATCACCCAACGCCGAAAAGGCCGTGGTATCACTGGCCACGTTTAGCGTTCACGCATTGCTGCAAGGCTCTATGATAGTCGAGGAAAAACCTACGAGCCAATCAGATTGCCCGTTACAGAGCTGATCTTGGTGCTTACCACCACACAGCGTTCACTGTCGACGAAGAGCGCGCAATGTGTAAATGTTTAATGTTTTTGGACTCAACCGCTCTATTCACACCAAAAAGACGCCATTGATAATTATTTTACAAGGAAAAAATGGGTTTCTTTGCACAAGGACCAGCCCGCATAACTGGAGCAGCTGGCCCCACGCCTCGCTATGCACAGTGTCCGACCCAGACGTAGAACAACACCGCTGTGTAAAACCCGTTGGTCAAAACTATTGATCATAAATTTACTTTACCACAAGTTATGTATAAACGTTTATGTATCGATCTCTTCATTAAGGTTCACACTGAAAGCTTTCTTATCGTGCTGTGGGTATACATGGAGCTAGAAACGTATGAATGGTATATTGGGCCCTTTCATTCGAGCTGGTGCTCCGCGATACAAATCACAAATGTACGCTAGGCTCCCGATCGTCTCAACACTGCCGAAATCACAGATCTCGGGAAATTGCGTAGTTGTTCAAGTCCGATTATGTTTCATTAATTCATCACAAAAGTTACGCTTACAACGGAATCAAACCAAGAGAGGTTTAGTTTGTTCCATGGGTTTGCAGTTCAGCGGGGTACGAACATGTATAAGCTTATGCGTACACTCGCTCAGTGTGACCTGGTGACAATTTTCGGACAGGGTATAGTGAATTTCGCCCAAAGCCGTTTCACAAATAACGAGCAGTACGAAATCTTATTACCATACCCTTCGAAACTTTATTTTGTTTATCCTAAAACTGTTAACAGGACGGAAGTGGTATTTGGGGGTCAAAGTTGCCAAATTGTTGACTCCATAGTGAGTGCGTAGTAATCGGACGTCGTATTTGGAATGTGATTATAGGGGCTAAATATTGATATTTTGAAACTTCAAACCCTCGATTTTCAATTTCGATGTGTTGAGAAAACTGTTTGTAAAAATTTTGTGATAAATTAGTTATGTTCAATCCATGGACGACGCAACAATATTTCGACGTGTATGGTGCGTACATCGGATATGGGCTGTCTCTGTGTGTTGCTTTAGATCGTACGGTGTGTTAACTTCGCGAAGTTTTATAGCGCCCGAAATAGCTTCTACCGAAAAAAACTAACTATTCAAAACGGGACAGCAGCGTCACCTGACTTAATATGCGGTATCATGACTTGTAAAACGCTATCAATACGGAGCAAAGTGAGTACAACGAACAGCATGTCTTTGAATGTCCGAACCGAGATCGTCCGAAAATAGTCACACTGAGTGTACGGGGACGACCTTGCAGTGGGACCGGGTAGTGTTCGTTGATGGCCGTAGTCTGTGTACCTATCGAAGCCATAGTATTCACATGGTTTCGCCGTTGATCTCGATCATGACAGAAAAACAGTCAAAATTTTGAAAGCTGTCGGATTTAATGCAACATATATCGGAAGCACAGGCGTGCTGTTTTCTGGGTAGTTTCTATAAGTGTAGTTTATTCTACGTTTCGACGTTCTCTTCCGTAGCCTAATCACCAAGGTAAGAAACAGAATTATCCGGCCTGCCAAGAAAACTGCACGTTCTAGTCGAAAAATAAACACAAATCCTTCATTGAGTTACCTAGTTAGATGCGGAAGGATCTCGGCTGTCCAAAAAACACACTCATGTCACGATAAAATGAAAACTTTCGAAGAAATCTGCCGCGTTTTGACAACATCGGCGTTTCTGATGGCCACCGTTGTAATAACGCAACTCATTAACATAATGGACGGTGTCTGCACATAGAAAGCGAAGCATCTCAGTCTGATGCCGTTGATGGCTTTGCTCACGGACCAATCAGCGATGCGGACGGCGTACAATTATGATAATGAGTTGCGTTATTACAACGTTGGACGCCAGAAATGCCTAGTTTGTCAAAACACGGCAGATTTATCCTGAAGTTTTCATTTTATCGTGACATGAGTGTGTTTTTTGGACAGCCGAGATCCTTCCGCATCTAACTAGGTAACTCAATGAAGGATTTGTGTTTATTTTTCGACTAGAACGTGCAGTTTTCTTGGCAGGCCGGATAATTCTGTTTCTTACCTTGGTGATTAGGCTACGGAAGAGAACGTCGAAACGTAGAATAAACTACACTTATAGAAACTACCCAGAAAACAGCACGCCTGTGATCGGAAGAGGTGCAACAGAACCAGAGGATCTCAGGCCTTGAAAGCTCGATTGTGTACACACAGACAATGAGGAGCTTACGACCCGACATGACTTTGTAAAACGTATTCGTGATTGGCTAATTCTGATGATATGTTCTCATGAATAATTAATCAACCTCCATTCATACTTCCGCAGTTTCCTGGCGTAATCTGCCAGAGCTTGATTTTTGCGTAGGTCAGCGGAGCGAAAATTATTGCTCTGGCTTGCAAGAATGAGTTTTAGTAACCTTTCCTATCTTTCGCGATGTTGACCAACCAATAAGTCCCTGATAAATCCACGGATTAGCATAATTAGTTGTGTTGACTAATTAAAAACAAGATGTGTGTATATGAGATAAACGTCATTGTAATGGGGTGTAAAATCAATAAAGAGTCAAAAGGCTAGGTTAGGCTATATAGTCATTTATTTTATTTACTACGATCAGTCACAGCATGAAAAAAAGAAGGAAATGATAGAGAAAACTGAGAAAAACTCAATAATAAGATTATTAAAAGTGTGTGGGCCGCCTGTGTATGTACTTAATTACAGTTTGAAAAAATTCTTTCCAGTGTTCAGTACAGAAACAAAGCACAGATCAAACATGCTTCATTTTACAGGGTCGAGTTCTTTATGTAACTAGGCAACACAAGCCAACTTTCTATAATAATGAAAACAGTATTCACCCAAAAATTGAATAACTCAACAGTCTCTGACTACTACTGAAAGCCCATAAGGGACATTTTTTGTGAGAAAAAAAAATTATTATCTCGTGCGCACGAGATACTATCTTGTGCGCACGTGAAAGTATCTGGTGCGCACCAGATAGTATCTCGTGCACACCAGATACTTTCTCGTGGCCACGAGATAGTTTCTCGTGCCCACATGATATTATCTGGTGTGCACGTGAAAGTATCTCGTGGCCACGAGATATTATCTGGTGCGCACGTGATATGTGTTTTCTCGTGTGCACGTGATAGTATCTGGCGCGCACGTGATAGCTATTGAACCTTATAAATCCTAGCTAAGGTGTCCGAATTTCTGATTGGTCATGCGTTGGCCATATTGGTTTTCTTTTATGTTTTTTTGAGCATTGACAGCAAATTTTGAAGCAAATATTGAACTTTATTCTACTTCTTGTTTATCATCTGACTGAGCGGTTTGCCCTGCCTTTATGCTAAACAAAGTAAAGAAAGTAAAGACGGTAAACAATGGGAACTGTAGAGTTTGTATTAGTTTATTTTTGCCAGAGCAAATCGGATGTTGATAATTGCATCTCATCAAGCTTGCATCTCATTGACAGTTCAATTTATTCACCTGTTCACACTTTGCCGATTTGAAGGTTAAACCTCTTTCTTGTTCTCCTTTTGCAATTTGTTCAATGAGTAGCAATCACCCTTAGTGCTCAAGAATAATTGTACTGAAGGAATATCATCTCCTCAATCATTTTTTAAAGAAAATTTGGTTTTAAACTCTTTTTTATCCGTGTATTTAATTCAAAACAAAGCTTTTCAATTTACGTCTGGTTTCTGAAATATTTATCGATGTGATGCATGTTTTATTTCATGTTGAAACTATGCTTTCTGACTCAGTTGAAATTGTATGAGCAATCCCCATTAAACGACACATTGCCGTTGTCGGATTTTTAAATGAAAGTATACTTCCTCCGTCCTTTATGGCATACATGTTATTCATATCGAATGTTTGACACTGAGAGAAATCACTGATGTCACATATTTTCGAGAAAAACGTACCTGTCTACCAATATTATACCGTATAGAAGATCTGCAAATTTATTTATGAGCTTTTGAATCTGTTGATAAGAAAATGTCAGTCTGAAGGAATCATCAGTAGACTTGACTACTTCAAAGGCAAAGTGTTCTGGCTCTAATAAATGTTTTCTCACTGGTTTCATTAAAATTGCCCAGCAACATGATCTCAAAGTCCGAAAGGCAATTTTATGATTTGTTAAAAAGCATGTCTGTTAATCACATTCAGATATTACATGGAAAGGAAAGAGCTGTGAAAGCTACAGTGACAGTTTCTGTACTGATGTAGGAACCACAATGGTGGCCGATACAGACTGACACGTATGAGATACTATTTGGTGCGAACCAGAAAGTATCAGGTGCGCACCAGATAGTATCTCGTGCGCACGTGATAGTATCTGGTGCGCACCAGATACTATCTGGTGCGCACCAGATACTATCTGGTGCGCACCAGATACTATTTGGTGCGCACGAGATACTATCACGTGCGCACCAGATACTATCTGGTGCGCACCAGATAGTATCTGGTGCGCACGAGATACTATCTCGTGCGCACTAGATAGTATCTGGTGCGCACCAGATATCTGGTGCGCACGTGATAGTATCTCGTGCGCACCAGATACTATCTGGTGCGCACCAGATAGTATCTCGTGCGCACGTGATAGTATCTCGTGTGCACCAGATAGTATCTCGTGCGCACGAGATAGTATCTGGTGCGCACCAGATAGTATCTGGTGTGCACGAGATACTATCTCGTGCGCACGAGATACTATCACGTGCGCACAAGATACTATCACGTGCGCACCAGATACTATCTGGTCTGCACAAAATACTGTCTGGTTTGCACTAGACAGTATCTGGTGTGCACCAGATAGTATTAACTATTCATTTGGAGTCCAGCAAGGCTCTGACCTTTTCCTCGTTTGTTTAATCTTTTCGTTGATGACATTTCGTGAAATATTTGTGTGTTGTAAATGTTGATATATTTAGAGGGCATTTTGTAAACTCAAAGTTTCAAACCATTGTCTCCGCATAGATTTTAGAACATGACAAGGGAAGACAGACTATGCCTTTTATGTGATATGCATCAAGTTGAAAATGAGTTTCACCTCTGTTTGGTGTGTCCTGTCTACACTGATTTGAGAAAACGTTTTCTTTCACCATATCATTATGAAATACCAACTCCCAGGAAATTTATAAATCTGATGAGTTCTCCAAAACATCATACAATATTTATTCATTCATTCATTCTTTATTTGTCATGTAATAGTTACACGAAAGTTTGTGTACATTGGCAGAAGACAAAAAAAGAAAACTTAATATAATGCATAAAGACTTAATATACTTATAATTACCTAAACATACATTTACACCAGCACGTACGTATCAGGTTAAACTGATTCAAAAGACTGATTGACCTTGGTACAAAGCTATGCTTAAATCTATTTGTAAGGGAACGTGGAACCCTAAGGCGACGACCATTTGGAAGGTATTCGGATTCTGTATGGAGTGGATGATTCGGATCTTTCATTTTTTCTTTGCCATCTTAATAACTTTATCTTTGTATACCTCTGAGTTCTACCAAGTTCATCACGGTGGTCATCAAGCAGCTTTTTACAGATCTTTGTAGGGCGATTGAGGTCTTCTTTGAGATGTTTGATAGCAGATCGTAGAAAGCGGTTCTATCATAGTTAATAATAGATGAAATTGTTGAGTTGAAAAAAAGAGCAATTACACTTGAACTTACATTTGACTTTCTCATCGATCTTACACAATACATTCGTTTGTTTACCTTGTCAGTTGATCTACATGTTGTGAGAATGACAGTTTACAGTCGATCATACAACCTAAGTATTGATATGCTGACACTCTCTCTACCTTCATATTATTTATCACAACTAACTGTTTTTCATTTTGTTTCCTTCTCAAGTCTAAAACAAGCTATTTCGTCCTTGACACATTAAGATCTAAATAGTTGTCATTATACCAGGTGTTAACAAAGTCAATACACTCAAGATATTCCTGATCGTCATCGCTTGAAATAAGCCCAACAATCCCTGTGTCATCTGCATACTTCTCAATCATTGCCCCATCAGTGTCCCAAGCTAAATCATTTGTATACAAAACAAAAAGAACAGGTGACAACACACAGCAATATTGAATATATCAATGTGTATTTTGTACACTTTTAAAGGAAAGAGAAACTTTACTGTAAATATACCTTTCCAGTAATACTTACAATGTTGTTTTATTGTCAAACAACTCTGTGTGTAGGCCATAGTTTGCCTCTGTTTATTTTCCTGTATTGTAAAAAAGGCCCGTGGCCTACATTACCGAATAAACTATTACTATTGTTATTCTTATTGTTATTGCCATTACAGATACTAGAAGGTCAAAGTTACAAGAGAATGTGCATCGTTGCATCCTTCTTTCTATGACACACTCGGAAAGCAACAGGAAGTTATCATGTATTATCACTTTATAATGAGATAAATTAAGTATCACAGTAAAGTGCTTGAACATCGTTTAACTATTTTAACAGGTTTTGGAATCGATGGGAAGACATCTTTGTGTGTAACTTTATTTCACTTTATGTCGTCAATCAGAATATGCATGGTCCCTCACTTTGCCAGGTAAACACATCATGGTGTGTGACTTGATGTCACTTGTATCATCAGTCAGAGTGTGTATGGTCCCTCACTTTGCTAGGTAAACACATCATGGTGTGTGACCTGATGTCACTTTGTATCATCAATCAGAATGTGTATGGTCCCTCATTTTGCCAGGTAAACACATCATTGTGTGTGACTTGATGTCACTTTGTATCATCAGTCAGAGTGTGTATGGCCCCTCACTTTGCTAGGTAAACACATCATGGTGTATGACCTGATTCACTTTGTATCATCAATCAGAGTGTGTATGGTCCCTCACTTTGCTAGGTAAACACATCATGGTGTGTGACTTGATGTCACTTTGCCTCATCAGTCAGAGTGTGTATGGTCCCTCACTTTGCTCTGCTTTACGGACGTCCTCACGCTATGAACTGCACGCAAGACACTGGAAGGGTTTGCACTATTCGCGACCATTTAAACGTTTGGAATTAGAGTAGCTGGATTTCCTTGGCCATCGAAATACATTGGGTGCAGTAAATGTTGAATAAATGGTCATGACTGGCCACAATATATAATTTCTGGACACATTTCAGGAGAACTTCTTACCTTCCCATTTAGGTACCTTTCCTATCTTTCGCGATGTTGAACATTCATTAAAATCCCTGACAAATCCACGGATTAGCATAATTAGTTGTGCTGACTAATTAATAACAAGATGTGTGTATATGAGATAAACGTCCTTGCAATGGGGTGTAAAATAAATAAAGAGTCGAGAAGCTAGGTTAGGCTATGTAGTCATTTATTTTATTTACTACGATCAGTCAGAGCATGAAGAAAAGGAGAGGAACTGATAGAGAAAACTGAGAAATACTCAATATAAGATTATTAATAGTGTGTGGGCCGCCTGTGTAGGTACTAAATTACAGCTTGAAAAAATTCTTTGCATGTTCAGTACACAAAAAAAAAGCAAAGATAACATGCTTCATTTTACAGGGTCGATTTCTTTTATGTAACTAGGCAACACAAGCCAACTTTCTATAATTATGAAAACAGTATTCACCCAAAAATTGAATAACTCAACAGTCTCTGAATACAGTGCCAGGAAGTATTTCAATGATATTTACAGTCATGCAGGCCAGACTTTCGTTTAACTCTAAGATTGTAGAGCTCTCTGATTTGCTTCCATATGGGAACTTGTTAGTTGACAGTATGCATAAATGGTATAACCCTACTTTCAAGATGACAGAAGTGCAGTGCATCAAAGGTAATGCTTGTAGAATCCAAGCATGCATCAGCTAGATGAAACAACACATGCAGACATGAATTTTACATTGCATTTGTGTGGGAATAAGGGACGATTCAGAATTTACTTCCAGGGGGGGGTGGAGGATTTTCTATTTTCTGGGTGATTTTTTGCCACGGCCCCCCTAGTAAATTATAGAAAAAATCTATGGCCCCCCCCTCATCTTTCGTGTTTTTTTTCCATGGCCCTCCCCCCTAATATATACATGCATGCTTATACACTATAGACATATCCAGTCTAACAAGTTGCAGGAACTGTAGTGGACATTTAATCGATGATATAACAAATCATTTCAGGGTTATGTGACTATAAAAAGAATGATTTGCAGGGACTGCAAGTGGCACACTTTTGGAAAGGGTAGCAATAAACACATCTGGTTGTAAATTTCTGAAGAAAAGTTAATTACTAAATATGAATACGTTTTCGTTATGTCTCACTGATACATATGATGCACACAAAGACAAGCAAAGATGTCAGTTAGAAATGGTGAAGAGGAAATCAGAGGAGCAGATAATTGGCAAAGTGATATATATCTAGAAGTTTAATTGTACATCATTTGCAGACATCCAGATATTTCTGGAAAGTAAGATGTACATGTACATGCACAAGTTCAGCATACATTTTCATTTGATGATGCTGAATGCAGACTCACGGTGAAAGTTTTAAACATTAGGAATTAAAATTGGTGAAAGCCAACTTGTTTTTAATTTTCCTCTTTTTTTCTAATTTGGTTGTCATAAAACCAAGTAGCTGCCACGGAAAGCAACAATGCTGAGGAATATTTTAGATCATTTCTTGAACAAAACACCTTATCAAAAACATGAATTCACATGTTATTCTGCTCATTCCATAACAATCCAATGTTCATATTAAAATGCAGATAACCCTGTGCAAGTCAAAGTTCACATTTTGTCAGCAGTATTTTTCAAAATTGACAGAGCATTCATATTTCAAATTATTTTAACAAACTTTAATCTTAAAATAGTCATGATGCGCATGTGACATGAAACAATGATGTTAATTTGTTTTTTTTGCCTTTTCTGCCAGCCGCCACTGAGAAATCTTTGATTATACATATCAGAATGAATTGGACACAAAAGTATTAGCATCAATACACAATGTGTAAGCCTATCCATATTTCTCCTAGCCTCATACACACTGAGATCACTTCTTGGACTACAGCAAATTTCTTGTGTACACAATATTTCAACAATCCGACACCATAGCATTAATGCAGAGCCACATGATCTTCTGGATGCACATACAGGATTATTGGAAAATCAACCCTTTTATAAATTTTTCACCATATATTTTTCACAGTAATACATAATATTTTATTTTCAACATTAAAAAACTATTCGCTGAAAAGCAACTTGAAGATGAGACGGCCATAAATTTATTTTCAAAAAAGTTTATAGTAGATGTAAGCACTGTAAAAGGTTATGGAGAACATTTAAAACATTTAGAAGGGTAAAATTGATGAGAATGAAACATAGAAAAAGGAACAGAAAAGAAGAGAGGATAAAAAATACGAGGACTATGACTGGTTAAAGTTGCTCTTGAGTGGGAACCTTCAAAATTTAAACGTAAAAGAATTAGATAAATACCTTGATAAACATAAATTACCAAAACAAAAAATTTGAAAGCTGAAAAAGTTCAAATTATAACTGCACATATACATGCACAACCTTCATTCAATTTAAGAAAACTGTCAGGGAAAGATGTAACAACTTATGTCACAGATGAGTCAGAGTCAGATAGCAGTGACTCTGAATTGGAAATCTCTGTCAATGGAGTCATTGAGAGTGATGAAGATGGTGTTGGTTCTGAATATAATAGTGACACAGACACTAACTGACGAAATCCCGAACTGACGAAATCCCAGAGAACCAACGTGACCATGTTACTTTAAGAAGTGGCAGAGTAGCAAGTCGTTTTGTTTTGAATTAAGGTGGAGCTGCATGTTGCCAACACAGTTTTTTTCAAAGCAATATTTCTCATCAAAGATGACAAGGAAACCCCCTCATACCATATATTTTCAAAAAGCAGAGACTCTAAAGTTTAGTATGGTAGCAGTAGTTACTCAAAGGATGAAGTGGGTGTATATTTGGGGTAAAAAAACCTCAATTTTGGTATTAATGATAAAAATTAATTTAAGTCAAAAAGTAGACAGTATTTTCTGATGTAATATTTCACTTGAAAGGAGAGTATATGTAGAATAAAACGACTATTTTATTTTGCATTATCCATCCTCATTTTAAAATTGTAGGGGTTTAAAGACTGACACTCTAATATTGATTAAATCATGATCAGCAAAATTAAAATGCCTCTTATTCAAAATGCCTCTTTTTAAAAATGTAAGAGCTTTATTGCCAAACAAAACCAATTGATAGTCGTTTTGTTATATAGCATTTAAAAAACATAATGTGAAATTTCAGAAAATTTGACCCAGTCGGAGTGGAGTTAATTCTTCGGAAATTTTGAAATTGGGAGGCAAAAGAAGCCAAGAAATCGGGTGATTTGCATACATTTGCACAAATTAACACTTCTTTATCATGCAACTTTACACTGCTTTACAAGCTACAAGGTAAACCCAACCTGATGATGCTGAATATTTGCTGTAATTTTTAGCATTTGTTCAGTGTTCATCTCTGTGTATCAGCATTTGTTTGTTATTCTATCACTACATAGAACACCCAATGGTGTATTTAGCAACATACCGGTGTGAACATAAATGACCATTGTTATTGTTGATAAATGAATTCTAGCCTGGACTTGATTCGAGATCTCTTTTCAACAAAAACAACCCCGACTGTTTACTGTATGGTTTGTGTTGACATGCTAAATACTGGACATTTCATGACGCTTCAGGGAGGAGAACAAGATACTGCAGTAGATGCATAAAACAAACCACTGTGAATATTACCGAATTTGGCAGCTAAAGGAGTTTAACTAAACACGTTGAGTTTATCTGTCACCCAGGTAGCATCTATGGTTCTCTTTTGTAGAGATCAGAAATTCTGGGCAAATATTGAATTGATGATTTTTTTTCCTTGGCCCCCCCTAAAAGATTGTGGTATTTTTGTCTGGCCCCCCCTAAATTTTCTTGGGAAAAATGGGTGCCCCCCCCCCCCTGAAAATCCTCCACCCCCCCTGGAAGTAAATTCTGAATCGTCCCTAAGACTAGTCTAACCAGAGAGGCTTGGTACAATTACTACTAGGCATGTTGATATAATGTTTTGCTTCAAGAGACTTGGTATTCATTACCTGGGAATTGGTTTTGTACCTGTCCCTCCCTCTGCTTGATATATGCTGTGTGATGACCTGATGTTAATCATAAGCACCAATCTGAATGTGTGCTCTAATTTTGCCAAATATACATGTTATTAGTCCCCACGGACATCGTCCGAGGGGACTTATAGGTTTGGTCATGTCCGTGCGTGCGTGCGTGCGTCCGTGCGTGCGTCCGTGCGTGCGTCCGTCCGTTCACGCAGATATCTCAGAGACGCCTGCAGCGATTTCATTCAAACTTGGTACAAGGATTACATCATATGTCATACAGATGCACGTCGATTTGTTTCCTGATACGATCCAATATGGCTGCCAGGCGGCCATTTTATTACGATTTTTTCATGTACAGAGCAATAACTCAGGCATGTTTCAACTGATTTTATTCCAAGTTGGTACAAGGACATTGACCAATGTCATAGATATGCACTTTAATTTTTTTTGTGATACGATCCAATATGGCTGCCGTGCGGCCATTTTGTTACGATTTTTTCATGTACAGAGCCATAACTCAGGCATATCTCAACTGATTTTATTCAAAGTTGGTACAAGGACATTGACCTATGTCATACATATACACGTAAATTTGTTTTGTGATACGATCCAATATGGCCGCCAGGCGGCCATTTTATTATGATTTTTTCATGTACAGAGCCATTACTCAGGCATGTTTCAACAGATTTTATTCAAAGTTGGTACAAGGACATTGATCAATGTCATAGCCATGCACATCAATTTGTTTTGTGATACAATCCAATATGGCTGCTGTGCGGCCATTTTGTTACGATTTTTTAATATACAGAGCCATAACTCAGGCATATCTCAACCGATTTTATTCAAAGTTGGTACAAGGACATTGACCTATGTCATACACATGCACATTGATTTGTTTTGTAATACGATCCAATATGGCCGCCGTGTGGCCATTTTATTAGGTTTTTTCATGTCCAGAACCATAACTCAGACATGTAACAAGCGATTTTATTCAAAGTTGGTAAAAGGAGATTGACCAATGTCATACACATGCACATTGATTTGTTTTGTAATACGATCCAATATGGCCGCCGTGTGGCCATTTTATTACGTTTTTTCATGTCCAGAACCATAACTCAGACATGTAACAAGCGATTTTATTCAAAGTTGGTAAAAGGAGATTGACCAATATCATACATATGCACGTTAATTTGTTTTGTGATACGATTCAATATGGCTGCTGTGCGGCCATTTTGTTGTGATTTTGTCATGTACAAATCCATAACTCAGGCATATCTGAACCGATTTTAATCAAAGTTGGTACAAGGACATTGACCTAAGTCATACATATGCACATTGATTTGTTTTTGTGATACGATCCAATATGGCCACCATGTGGCCATTTTATTACCATTTTTTCATGTCCTGAACTACAACTCAGACATGTATCAAGCGAATTTATTCAAAAGTATTTTTATCACAGACCTAATGAAGAGGACTCTATCCTCTCTGAGGGCCTGTAATCAAAGTACCTATTAACAAGTGGGGACTGTGTCATCAACGATGACTTGTTATGTAACTGGGTTTCACTTTGTGATAACAACAGGATGGTGAGTAAGCTCCCTCACTTTGCCAGGTAAACACATCCTGGTGTATGACCTGATTTCACTTTGTATCATCAACCAGAGTCTGCATGGTCCCTCACTTTGCCAGGTAAACACATCGTGGTTGTGACCTGATATCACTTTGTATCATCAATCAGAATGTGTATTGTCCCTCACTTTGCCAGGTAAACACATCATGGTGTATGACCTGATTTCACTTTGTATCATCAATCAGAGTGTGTATGGTCGCTCACTTTAACAGGTAAACATCATATTGTGTGACCTGATGTCACTTTGTATCGTCAGTCAGAGTGTGTATGTTCCCATACTTTGCTAGGTAAATACATCATGGTGTTTGACCTGATGTCACTTTGTATAATCAATCAGAGTGTGTATGGCCCCCCACTTTGGTTGGTAAACACATTATGGTGTATGACCTGATTTTACTTTGTATCATCAATCAGAGTGTAATAGAATCCCACACCCCAACGGGTTTGGATGGAATGTCTCACACGAGTTGTGGAATTCTGTCTCACACAAGCCGAAGGCTAATGTGAGACAGAATTCCTCAATGAATGTGAGACATTCCATCCAAACCCATTGGGGTGTGGGACTATTTTTTTTCACTTCCTTCAAATATCTTTAGAAAATTGCATTTTTTTGTGGTAGGTTTATACTATCAGAAACCAGTACTCAATTGCTCTTGTTTCATTTATATCATTCCGCACAGAAAAACGAAGTTCCTTTCATTGATGCGCATAGCAAACACGTTTACATGTATATTACAGATATGGCAATTTTGTTTTGTTGGTCAGCCACAAAATTCTCAACATCACATGAGGAAAATGTTACAAAACAGCTCTTGTGGCCATCTGTTGATGACATTGCATGGATGCTGTCGTCTGCTACAGCTTCGTGTGCAGTTGGCTCCCTCATCGAAGTCTTTCGCTAACTGTATAGCTGTCAAGTCAGTTCTTCTCAAGAAAATATGACGACGAGCGTAAACAGCCCATAGTTCTGTAATGGCCTGAATTCTCCTGTTACAACATAAAAGCGGTCATCCTCTGTGTATTTGTTGCCGAGGCAGACATTACTCAAATCTAGAACAACCTGTTCACTTGGCAGTTCAGTCGTCTGCCTGCTATAGTGCCAGTTGTACATAACGCGATGTTCTACTCGTCAAAAAAAATCCTACAGAGAACTAGGCGCTGGGCAGAATTGACCAATCAACATACGTTTCACATATGAGGTGTTAGTTCGCGCAACAATACAGAGTGTTAGAACAAATTGATCTCACACTGGTGTTTTCACACTCCCAGTGCACTGGGGATGTGAGAATGTATGGCCCCTCACTTTGCCAGGTAAACACATCATATTGTGTGACTTGAAGAAGTCACTTTGTATCATCAGTCAGAGTGTGTATGGTCCCTCACTTTGCTAGGTAAACACATCATGGTGTGTGATTTGATGTCACTTTGTATCATCAATCAGAGTGTGTATGGTCCCTCACTTTGCTAGGTAAACACATCATGGTGTGTGACCTGATGTCACTTTGTATCATCAATCAGAGTGTGTGTGGTCCCTCACTTTGCCAGGTAAACACATCATGGTGTGTGATTTGATGTCACTTTGTATCATCAATCAGAATGTGCATGGTCCCTCACTTTGCCAGTTTAACACATCATACTGTGTGACTTGATGTCTCTTTGTACCATCAATCAGAGTGTGTATGGTCCCTCACTTTAATAGGTAAACATATCATGGTGGTGTGACTTGATGTCACTTTGTATCATCAATATACAATAGAATAGACAGGTTCAAAAAAAATCTACGAAAATTGAAACCAATAGAAATGTACTAAAAGTCTATACAATACAGAATATTAAACTACGTGACAGATGTCAGCCTATAACTTATGTTACTACAAAGGTCGATATCAGGAAAGGAACAAACAAAACACTACGGGTTTTTGCCAGCCAATTTGTTTCACGCGTAGTCGTCCTAATGAATTATTCATGAGCCCACAACGGCAGCGACACGCTGTCTCATTGACATTGACGCCCGTCAGAAATATATAACGCTATTGCCGCCGTTTCATGCTAGCATTGTCCTAAAGATTATCTAAATATATAGTATACATATACATGAAAACGTGTATGTAAGTATTTTACTTACACATAAAATAAATTACGAAAATTCTGCCAAAATTATGCTGACACAGACAAGCGGTTATGTCCGAATCGCGTACAGCACCACTGCTAATAAGCCCTGAAACCAATTTGTACCAGAAAAGTAGGGCGTAATTTTAAAATCGAAAACGATACGATTTTCGTTACGATGAACATCCGAACGACTGTGTCTTTTCTTCCATTTCGTGCGAAAAATGAAAAAATTGAACTGGCGAGTTTTAGGTATTGCAAGTGTGGATGAATGATATGAAAAATTCCCATAGTAAACAATGGTTTTTGCGCCGTCGTCGGTACCTTGTGGATCGCTTGCTTAAATTTTTTTAGTGTTTCATTCATAAATACAAAAATTCACACCTGAGACCTTGAGATGCCGTACTACAATCGTATCGTTTTCGATTTTTAAATATATGTTTATATTATTGTGATTTTACACTTGAACCGCCGTCTGTAGTTTGACAAAAAACACATTGCCCGCGCCCCATAGGAAAACAATGGCGTCTACTGTCTACAAATTCATGGCCGCTATCGTGCCGATCACTTTCTTCAATATATTTATTTCATCGGCTATCAATGTAAAAATCTAAATCCGTAATCTTTAGATGTCGTTCTACATCGTATCGTTTTCGATTTTTAAATATTGGCTCAAATTATTGTATTTTTACATTTTTATAGCCTTCTGTTTTTCGGCAACACACATACTCGCGCCCCATAGAAAACAATGGGCGCTGATGATCTACCAGCTTCGCCGCTATCGTGCCGATCGCTTGTTTCAAAATATTTATTTCACCCACTTTAAATGTAAAAATCGAAATCTATAATCTTGAGATACTGTACTACAAGGGTGTTATTTTTCGATGTTTGGATATTCCGTTAGTTTCGTGTACATTTACATTTTACTCTCGTGATTTGGCGACGTACGCGTATACGTTACTCCCTCCCGCACCCGGTATATTACCGGCTGTAAATTCTTCGCCGTTACCGTGCCGATCGCTTGCCTCAAGATACTTATTTCTTCAGCTATGAATGTAAAAATCTAAATCTATAATCTTAAGATACTGTCCTACAAGGGTATTATTTTGATGTTTTGCTGCTGCGTTGGTTTTATTTAAATTTACATTTTACTGTCGTGATTCGGCACGTAATTTACTGCTCCCAAGCCCATACAAATACAATGGCATATTTACCGGCTGTGATTATTCACCTGTCCCGAATCAATCGCTCGCTTGGAGATTATTATTCCTTCAGCCATTGACTTTAAAGAAATACACAAATAATCTTGATGTTGTGCACTTCAATTGTATGGTTTAAGATTTTTGAAGTTTTGTTTTAATTTTTTAAAGTTTACATTGTTACAGACGCAAGTAATTCAGCGCCTTACATGCAGAATACCCTATAGATAACAACGGCGTTTTCACCGGCTGCAATGCTTTACCGACCCCATTTACATCGCTCGCCTCTTTATGCTTATTGCTGCCACTATGTAAATAAAAAAATACACATATTATCTGGAGATAACACGCTTCCATCCTGTGTTTTTTTCGATTTTTGAATGCATACATAATTTGTTCATTTTTTTTGCATTTGTATTGCTGGTGTTCGGCGACATCAACAAGCGTTGCGCGATATTGTAAACATTGACTGTATAATCAGTCTGCAGGTGTATTTCAATAATCCGACATATCTTGGGAAGTATATCTGGCAAAAAGAAATACAGCAGTATCATTTTCTATTTTTCGTCTCCTGTATTTACTGCTGTGTTCAGATATATAAGTACTATAACTCGATAATTGCAGCTTCTCTTTCTGGGCGCCGCCATCTTGAAAAATCTGTTGCTATTGACAATAGCAATGGCAGAGCTTAAACGATGGCGGCGCTGCACTGAACAATTAGAAGGCCTTTTCCCCGTAGTGAAATCATTTTAACAATTCATGCATCAATCGATTAGAGAATAACATTTTGATCCACTTACTACCAGGAGTTCTGAAAGGGGCATAAGTAAGTATATTTAGATATCAAGGGGCAATGTCTACACACCTTCGTTGCATCAACGTTGTAAGGTTTAAAACAAGAGGGTATCATACTGAGAGGTATTGTTAGAGCTGTAAGTTTTAAAATTTTTAAGTAAGTAAATATGTTTTGAATATATTCTTACAGATTTATTTGTGATTTCTGTGACAAATTCAAATGGACAATATGACATTAAACTGGTCCAATAATCATTTAAATTCAAGGTTATGCATTACCAGACATTTGTGATTTACAAATATAAGTAGGACAATCCTAAACAAGCGTATTCAAGGTACTATTGTATTTTACAGAATTGTAACGTTTTGATGAGTAGAATCTTGTGTTTCATTTGATGTGGAAGTATGCATGGCTAGAAATTTAAACAGGTTGGGACTAAGAATGATGCCTACATCCTTCACATTCTTTATTAGAGTAAGTTTAATTCAGACAATATTTCTCAAGATATTTTTCATCAAGCTATTTTTCCTTCATAAATGTTACGATTTCAATTTTTATGGTGTAGATGGCATCAATAAAATTTAGGCGCTTATCCTGGCTCTTTGTTTGCATATTACTTAAACTTTAATGATAAGTGACATTTGTCCAAATTTACAGTGCTAAATTAGAAGAAACCTACTGCAGATACTGATCTAACAGTGATCTGATTATAGCATGACACTCTTAACATTATCGGTTGAAATGCTTGCTAAATTAAATACTAACAAAGCGGTGTTATCATTGGCATTGTAAATCCATTGACTGCATCACATAAAATGCCTAGATATACTAATTTTGCCAATGCAACTGTCTTTATAGACATTTTAGAATGTCTTGTCGAAATATATCAGTTTAAGTACAATGAATATTTATATTTAGCAATTCTGATGCACAATTACACGTAACATTGCAATCAGAGTGGCGTATTCAGTTCGCATCGTGGGTGGTCCCTCCTCACTTTGACACGTAAACCTATGCGTGTTTAAAATGATGTCACTATGTACTGTATACGTGAATGTGTATAAGATGTTTCACTTTGATACGTAAGCCTGCCTCTACATCACTTTGTACGTACAAGTGGGAACATTAAAAAAGCCGTTTTCAAGGAACAGAAGTAGCCCACGTTGTTCAGCAACCTCTTTTATGTCAGATTCTGCAATTTTTATTTAGAAATAACCATTCCTTACCCATGGTTTCACTTTGTAGTTTTGCATTAAAACTTTGTACCATATGAACAAGCGTGTCACACTTTGACACATAGACTTGCTGTGGTGTGTAAGTGTGTGTGTGTGTGTGTGTGTGTGTGTGTGTGTGTGTGTGTGTGTGTGTGTGTGTTGTGTGTGTGTGTGTGTGTATTTATCACATACATAAACCCAGTTACCCCTATAGTAGACGTCACACTTTAGGTATATGACCACGATGAATCCATATTCCACATGTGGTCGATATGGGACCCAGACTTCTTTTTAAATCGTAAACAAAAAAATCAACTTTTCAGAAGTTATTTTAAATCCTGAAATGCAAATTGGGAGGGTAATAAAGAATAAGGAAAAATGGAGTATTCAAATACAAAAAAAACAGCGGTACAAAAATATCTATGAATTTGTGTTTCTTAATCATTGATTTGCAATTGAAACGTTTGATGACTACACCACTGACATTTTAAAGTAATACGCTATGTTTCCGGAATTTTGTGTTGTCTACCTCATCAAAATTGCCCGTGTCAATGTCCATCAAGCAACGTAATAACCAAAGACACGTACCATCATTCCTGCAGTAGTAAGAATATTATCTGAGGCAGCATTGACTGGTTTCAAGTTAACATCACCATAAATGCTGCCACAGCAGTCAACGAGTCGAGCCCCCCCCCCCCCCGGTCGAGCCGAGGAAGTGAAGAGCGTTCATCATTTCTGACAGCAATGACGATACTCCGGACTTGAGACTCATTAGAAGAAATACTATTTTATTTATAGAGAGCGACGAGTTCACAAGGTTATCAATGAATTCTAATGTGCAAGCTATTGTTGTGTCCATGAATATTATGCATCACGTACGTTTCCTGCACTTTTCCTTGTTTTTGAACTTCGGTCGTCTCGCATCGGATTTAAGAAAGACTTGTTGTTTCTAGTCTTAACGATTGAGTCACAGTTGAACATTGTTTTTCCTTATATTTAAACAAGCTCATTTTATTCTTAAAATTTTAAACATGCAATTGATAATTTCGTAAAACATAATAATTGGTAATTTTGAAAATTTCATACAAACTTTGCGAAGAAGAATTCTTTGAATGATGTTTGTATATTTACAAAAGTAACACGTTCTTGATAGCCGCTGCTGAATGTCACGACGAATGTCATATATATATATATATATATATATATATATATATATATATATATATATATATATATATATATATATATATATATTATATGTCAGTCAGAATTATGAAAAATTAAGAGAACTTGTTTTGATTGAGGAATTTAAAAGGTGCATCCGGAGTGACATCAAGACTTTATCAATGAACAAAAGGCAGATACATTGGAGGTTGCTGCACGTTTAGCCGATGATTATTCATTGACCCACAGATTTTCATTTCTCAGCTAACCATCCCAGTCCTTTTCATACAGAAACAATGCAGGTAAATTTAACTCCTCCGTTTCATCCAAGAATTTTTCAAAGGACAGTAGAAAATCAAATGACAACAGTTTCACAGAGTTCAAGTAACACTCCCACATCAAGTCTCAATCTCCTTCTGACAAACAGTTTGGTACACTTTCTTGTAATTATTGTAAGACAGACGGCCATTTAGTGTCAGATTATTTCAAATTTAAAAGAAAACGAGAAGGTCAAAGTGGTCAATTGGATCTAAGCCCACCGGTCTTATTCTTCATCAACTCAATTAGAGTCCAATAATTTGTGTAACACATTTTCTGAGGTTGAACCCCTCTTATCCCCAATTAATGAGGTCAAGGTCGATTCTTCTCAGATAGCATTATGGGTATTTGAACATTTATTCATGATGGTTTTATATCACTTTCTAGTGATTTTTCTTCCGCTACCCCTGTCAAAATTGGGGCTTCCCAGTCTCTTTTGTTGGAAGATACACTGCCGTTTTCTGAAAAGTCATTTTCAGCTTCTAAAGTTCTTATTAAGGGGGTAGATTGTAATTACTACATTCCTGTTCCTCTCATAATTTCTATTTGTCTTCGGACTTTGTTTCTGGACCTGTGACTTTAGGTATTGGCCTTTTTGCCTTTTGAAGGATTCACCTTCTCCTTGGAAACGACCTTGCTGGGGACAAGGTCATTACTAATCCACTTGTGACTGATAATCCTAGTTTAGATCAGAATCCAGAGCCAATAGAAGAGAAATTCCCGGCATTTTCCCTTCATGTGCTATTACTCGAGCCATGTCAAAGAAAACTTCTGAGAATCAAAATACTCTCAAAAATAATGTCACAGATGTTGACTTAAATGACATCTTTCTCAGTCAGTGTGTTGACACGGATCATTCCGTTATCCCTCGTTTATTTGAAACTTCCTGAAAAACTTCTGCTGACAAACTCAGACATTTTCTAGATCAAATCTCATTGCAGAACAACGCAAAGACCCAGATATTTGTGTTTGTTTGACAGGGTAGATGATGAAGGTAACACTTTAGATATCTCTGTTTCCTATTATACAAAATATGCTATTCTCATGCGTAAATTGAGACCTCCAGACGTTTTGGTTGATGACGATTGGGCTATAAAACATCAAATTGTGGTTCCAAAGTCCTATTGTGCTGAAATATTGTGCCTGGCCCATGAAACGCCCTGGGCTGGTCATTTAAGTGTCAGGAAAACTTATCATAAATTCTAAGTCACTGGTATTGGCCTAATCTCAAATGTCAAATGGTAGGAAAGCCAAATCAGACCATCCAAAGCCCCCTTTACAGCCAATTCTGCATTTCAAGAACCATTTAGTAGGATTTTAATAGACTTTGTTGGGCCCCTACCAAAACAAGATCTGGAAATGAGTGTGGTTCCCAGAAGCCATACCACTGAGAAATATCAAGGCAAAGACTATAGTGAAAGCTTTAGTCATTTTTTTTACTTTATTTGGCCTCTCTAAATGTGTCCAGTACTATCAAGGCTCCAACTTTATGTCTGGTATTTTCAACAAGTAATGGATCAGCTAGGCATTAAACAGTATAGGTAATCCGCTTATCACCCTAAAAGTCAGGGTGCTCTTGAGCGATTTCATCAAACTTTGAAAAACATGATTAGGACCTACTGTTTTGACACAAAGAAGCAGTGGGATGAAGATCCATTTTCTGCTCTTTGCTGTAAGAGAGTCAATTCAAGAGTCTCTTGGTTTTAGCCCATTTGAGCTTGTATTTGGACATACAGTCCGTGGCCCACTTAAGCTCTTCAAAGAGAAATTCCTATCAGACAATGATGATTGTCTGAATATTTTACAATATATATCAGATTTTCGTACAAAACTCTCTAAAGCACATGAATTAGCCAGAGAAAATCTTGAGTCATCTCAGCAGTCAATGAAATCAAATATGATAAAAAACCTCAAAACGGAAGTTTGAACCAGGTCAAAAAGTTCTTGTTCTACTTCCGGTTCCTGGCAAACCACTCCATGTTCGTTACTTAGGGCCATACTTGATTGATAAGAAATTGAGTGATTAAATTACATCATAATAACACCTGACAGGCGAAAGCAAAAACAGCTATGTCAAATAAATATGCTTAAGCCATATTTGGATAGGGATAATCCTACCAAACAAAGCCTGTCAGTGCGTCAGCTCTAGCCATTATGAAGATATGACTTGAGTGAAAAAACTCTAAATTCAAAGCTGGGCTCTGTCAAGCTTCAGAACTCAGAAATCCTTGAGAAGCTGGAGTCTACAAAGTTGGCACACCTGCAGCCAGAACAACAACAGGTGAAGGAACTGCTACATGAATATAAACACCTGTTTCAAGATGTTCCAACGAGGACTAACGTCATCTATCATGACGTTGATGTTGGGGACAGTAAGCCTGTAAAACAACATCCATACAGACTGAATCCAACGAAAGCAAAATATCTCCAGGAAGAAGTCAAATACCTGCTGGACAATGACTTTATTGAACCCAGTAAAAGTAACTGGAGTTCGCCGTGCATACTTGTTCCCGAATCAGATCACAATTATCGTATGTGCACGGACTTTAGGAAGGTCAACACTTTAACAAAGACAGACACTTTCCCATCCCGAGGATTGATGACTGCATCGACCGAGTGGGAAAAGCCAAGAAAAAAAAAAAAAAAAAAAAAAAAAACAAAAAAAAAAAAACATAAAAAGAACAGAAACTTTCCCAATCCCGAGGATGATGACTGCATCGATCAAGTGGGAAAAGCCAAGTATGTGGCGAAATTTAACTTACTGAAGGGATTTTGGCAAGTCCCTCTGACGGATCGTGCTCGTGAAATATCTGCCTTTGTTACACCAGGCGGATTGTTCCAGTACAAGGTGATGCCATTCAGAATGAAGAATTCTCCGGCAACGTTCCAACAGATGATCAACGACATCATATCCGGCTAGACGAATGTGCATCTTACGTCGACGTCCTGTATAGTGACACCTGGGAGGAACACATCAAGCTCATTCGGAAGTTCTTTGAGAGACTGAGCAAAGCAATGTTGACTGTCAACCTTGCCAAATCTGAGTTTGTTTAGGCGAGGGTGACTTACCTTGAACATACTGTAGGACAGGGTGAGGTACAATCTGTTGGTGCCAAAATCAGTGCCATTTCAAGTTTTCCCATACCAAAATGAAAACGACAACTGATGCGCTTTCTCGGCATGGCTGGTTACTACAGAAAATTCTGTCCAAATTTATCCACAATTACTGAGCCTTTGACTAACTTACTTAAAAGAAAGTAAAGTTTGTTTGGTCAGAGCAATGCCAAAAGGCATTTGACACACTTAAAGCCATACTACAAAGTGCTCCTGTGTTGTCTGCACAAGATTTCACTTTGCCATTCAAATTAGCTGTAGATACTAGTGATACGGCTGCTGGTGCTGTTTTATTGCAAGAGGATAGTCATGGGATAGATCATCCTGTTTGCTACTTTTCACGCAAATTTAACAAATCCCAGAGAAACTACTCTACAATTGAAAAGAGTGTTTATCTTTGATATTAGCTTTACAGCATTTTGAAGTTTATGTTACTTCTTCAAATCAGGCAATAGTGGTTTATATTGATCACAACCCTCTTGTTTTTCTGCAGAAATTAAAAGGCAAAAATCAGAGATTGTTAAGATGGAGTTTAATGTTACAGGAGTTTAATCTCGACATTAGACATATCAAAGGCAGAGACAATTTCATTGCGACTGTCTCTCTTGTATTTAGAATTTATTGTTGTTCACACTTTAATATTACATTTGCTGAAGAAAGATTTTTCTTTGCAAAATTTTCTTTTTTGAAGAGGGGTGTGTTTTGTACGTCATTTTCACACACTCATCATGACCTGAGTTCAATAAATCTAGAACATTCTCAAGTTTACTGCCCTTAATGACCTCATAACCTTGAATTCAATTAGTCATTTTTGGAATGTTCTGGAAATTTACTGAGTTGTGCAAGAGAGATAATTTTGGAACAGTAATTAGCATGTCAATAAAGGTTCTAGACTGTTCTTATATGCCCTTATGTAAGCACATGGGTATACAAGGGACGTGCACAGCTTCCAGTCAGACTTTTGGGATCGTGTCTCCTGTGTGTTACTTCAAGTCTTTGGAAACTCCGGCAGTAGTAATTTTCAAGACTTCTCAAGACATTCACTGCCAATGCTGGATTTACACTGCGGATTTTGTGCAACTTCAAGCCTGCAAGCCAAAGGACTGTTCATTCATCCGACTGACTGTTACAACTCTGAGACTGCAGCTTTGCCATCCCAGCTGAGATAAGTAGTCTGTAAACTTTTACAGTTTGTATTCTATCCCTGACTTAGCAATTAGTTTTATTTTGGTAATAAATTTTGTTTAAACAGAAACTGCTGAGTTCACCGTTTTGTTCATTTTCTCATATATATATACATACTTAGACACACACACACACACACATACACACACACACACACACACACAAATATATATATATATATATATATATATATATATATATATATATATATATATATATATATATAATATATATTTAGGTGTTTATATATATTATATATATATTTAGGGTCTCGTGATGTGTCCGTATTTTGACTCGTTGCTGCGCAACTCGTCAAAATACGGACACATCACTCGAATACGACGCGGTATCGCCCAAACTTCGTGTAATAACCCCTTTATCATACATGCATGCTTTGGTTATGACTGTTTTCCTACAGACGCTCCGAAATTAGCGACGAAATCAACTTGAAATCGACCTTGCTTCCTCCAGCCTGTACTTATAAAAAGTTGGTTGCTAAGGAGTGATGACAACCGTATCACTTCTTGATATTATTCCGCTATTGGGCCATTCCACTTCAAAGGAGGGTTTATGGAGCACTTTTAAAGCAAATAATTTAAATATTACGATGTCGACACAGGTTTTCACAATTTGAAGAAGATTTATTTTTAGTTTAAAATGACGGTGGATGTAAAACATAGGCTGGAGTTTGTAAAATGGGTGTGATTTTTGTGTTTTGATACATAACCTCATCCCTGCGTGAAAGTTATGAGGCCGCCAAAATCGGGTCAAAATACTCGCGCCACGCTCAAACTCTATCGAGTATGAACAGCTGAGAGTAAGTGGATTTGTGAAAACATGAAGTGAGTACACTGTAAGCTGTAGTGTCGTAACTCGTTCGTGATTTTGTTGCTGTACGAATAAAACATTTCAAAGGTATTTCCGTCGTCTGCTCGTATATTTTCATTCCTGGCTTGCCTAAATAGAACTAAACTTCCTTTAACAATCTAAGCGAAAGTTTGACTTTCCCTAGATGGTACATTGTATCTGAAACCCGCACCGCATCGGTGCCACCAGACACGATCATGACCTGTGCACTGACAGGTACAAATCGGAAATATCATGTGCACCTTCAACCTTGTCTGTCGCGAGTATTTTCAGTGCGGTTGGATTTTTGTGGCTCATTTACGACTGTAAACGATGTAATTCACCGCCCAGATACTTTAAGCTCATCAATAGGAAACTTGTCGTAAAGCGATTCTATCATGATGCTCTGTCAACCGATATCATTACGTGTAATCATACATCCATGGTGTAATCTTCAGCAGCGTAGACGACACGAAAACACTGCACCGTGCACCGCCACGGGACCGGCCGTGAATTGACAGGTGTCGGCAAATTATACAAATTTTCAATACGTTTGTTTGTATGTTTTTGGTACAACTGTACTTATGCCTAAGTGCAATGCCCATGAAGTGACTGCAAACAACAGAATTTTGACCATAATCATAATGACGTTTCGGATTGTCATTTGTCTTATTCGCTCAGCTGTTTTATATGTACATATACCAACGGAGGTCATGCATACAGCGAAGGTCACGCGTACCCGTCGCTAGTGTAAGTAGTTCGGTTACAGTAAAAATATAATTCGTATTTTCACTAGTTAAAATATGGGCTCATATCAGTACCGTCTGAACAATAGAAGAATGGCAATACAGGCACAGCATGTATGATAAATGTATATATATTTATATATATAGATTACTTCAAGTAAAAAGTAACGAAATCTATTACTTAAGTTTCATGCATCCTGCAATCCTCAGATAGAAGTGAAAGGATTACTACCTCGACACTCTGTGATTGAAACGAACCATTCTATTTGTCTGTGGTGTTAAAATTCGATAAATAATATTTGTTTTGGTTGCGACATTTTGAAACCACTCAGAGCGTTTGTCAGCGTTGATAATGTCGAGCTTTTCTGATATACAAAGATTGCATCCCTTGCTTATGTTAGAGTAGCTCAATGCTTTATCATTGATTAACCACGAAATGTCAAAGACTTGGCCCTTATTTCTCAAATTCCATAAAATTTTTGACAACTCGGTGTCGTATTGTATCTCTCGTTATGGAACTATTCTCATATGGTTAGTGTAGTGCGTCTTGAAGGTGTTATCACTGAGGCCGATATAAATCCTATCTGCATTGTCCTCCGATGATACTTTGGCCCCATTGATACTTTGGCCTTGTAACCACGCCTTTGACTTCTCATTTACCCCTCAAGGGGCATGCCGACTTAACCCTGCAATTACAATCAGCTAGTTGGTCCTTACGCTGATCTCCGGTGATTACCCTCTTATTATGCGATTTGATTATACTTGCCATATTCTTCAGACAGCTATCACTCACTTTAATTGTGTTTCTGTTGAAGATCTTGTGAGTTTTGACCCCTTTGGAAAATGTTTGTCGACAAGTTGAATAAATTTCCTGCCGATGTTAGTTTCCACGTTCTTGCTGAAGGGGCGGAGGGTGAACCACGTGATATGACACTTCCTGTTATTGTTTCTCTCCGGTATATTTATCAAAGATGCCCTTATCACTAGATATTGTTGAGATGTGTTTGCTTATTGTATCAGGTATGTATTTAATAACAGCTGGCGGATGATTAGACTGCTTATTGACATACATAGTTTGATCATTTTGTTTACGATACGGATAGAACTTGCCGTCGTTCAGATTAATGTCACACCCAAGAAGTTTGTTATCTTCTGGTTTGTCTCAATCGTAACTTTCACGTGATGTCAGGAAATATCTTTGTGATTTCCTTTCTGATCTTATCCCTTGCTGGCCGTGGTATTTTTGAGTACACCAAGCCCGTTATCCCAGTATAAGCCGATAAGATTCTTACATACTTCTTGGCGAGTGTGCTAAGTATATATAGACCAACCAGTTCGCATATTTCAGCGCCATCGAAGCTGCCCATCGCCACATCGAATAAATCTTTATTCTCTCTTTTAATCCTGGGTGTTATGTTGTCAAAGAGGAGGGTCTTCCTCGAGTGAATTATGATATCAACCACTTCATCAGAAATTGAAATATATTCTCTCGAAAAATCAAGAGATTTACGCAAGACATCTTCTGAGACAGATGGATAGAAGTTGACAATGCCAAATGTAATGAGTCTACATTTTGACTTATCCGTATCTGATGAATTCCTCCATTGATTCACACATGTGCGTGATCAAATACATTGTTGATTGTGTCAAGTAATTGTTAACTGACTTTGCCCATCTCGCTTTTGGTCGAATTAATATGACATAGTCTACATGTTGGATTGTTCATGAAGTTGTCTTCATCGTCTTTTAATGTAATGAAGGCCTGACACTTAGCGACTGTGTCTATCCTTTCTACAATATTGAGTTCACTTGCTATTTTCTTCGCCTCTATATTTCGTTGTAATCGCTGTCATTTGCTAACTAGTATGACTTTGTTATGTTGTCCCGTAATAGCTTTTGATTGCAATCAACACTAACCTTGTGGAAGTTACGTGTCTTGTCGGCAGGGACAAAAGCTTTCCCGATTTCTTGATTTCACGGATGTCAGATTTGAGTTTTCTTTACAAGTTGTCATTCACCTTCCTGAATTTGATATGTTCCACCAAATTTAATACAGCGTCCTTAAAGGGTCTCAATTCTTCAACCTGCGGGGGATATGAATTCATCATGTCATTATCGTAAAAGCTTATTGTTTTCACAAAAAAGCCATCAGTAAGTTGCTTAATTGCTCTCTCATTATAATAAATATAGTTACTTAGCTTGCAATATAAATAATTGCAATTATCCGATATAAGTTCTTCTTTTGTTCCATGAACAATTATGTTTCTTGTATAGCGTCAAACATGTGATGAAGTAAGGATCCTAACGCTGAAAGTAGGGAAACCTTAATTTTTCATTTAATCGTTCTAATCTTCTCACACTTAAACTATGCAAATATTTTTTTTTCTGAAATAAACTCAATTAGACTTTTGTATTGCATATCCCGTTAATGTAACCAAATGCGAGAAAAGAGGTAACACATTTTACACAGCTAACTTTGTTCTCAGACAAACATAACACAAAGTGCATTTTAATACTTTGCGTTTATCTTTCATTTGAGGGTTGATAATGTTAGCAAACAAAATGACAGAATTAATTCCTGACAAGGTCGATAGTTAATGACGTCTGAGACATTTTGTGGTTTGACACCAGTCAACAAAAAAGTAGTAGTTCTTTCAGAACCCAGACGAACATTTAACTATCACTGTTACCTATAATAACAATGTTTTTTGTCGTTTATGTTGCCAGACACAACTCAGCAAAACTGTTGTTCAACAGGTTCAACAAAGTCTAACTGGTTCTTTCTTGAACTAGCAATATGTAGGATAATCTTACACGTATTAAAAGGATAGTAGCTGTAACTTTTGAGAAAATTTTCACTATTTGTGGCACATCGCTAACTATTCACATGAATAAGCATAGTGAATCCTGAAGAATCACCTACTAATTGACCTCAGTACGTAACGTGTATCAATTCCTCGTGATAAACAATGTTGACGAAGTGAATTTCTTGACGGAGAGAGATTCAACGATGTTGACACACGGAATGCAACGTAATCGACTTGTACGCATGTGCAAGAGAAGTACTGCACAGTTCAACTCTGGTTCAACATGGTGTCCACACTACAGCGCGCAGCGCAAGCGACCGACCAGTACATTGGGTCGACCGAACAATGTATCTGTCGTTCACATTGACAGCTGGAAATATAACTGACAGTTTGGCGATATCCGATACTCATCATGTCTAAACAAGGAAGCGTATTCACATGTCCACCACTGTGTGGCTACACGATGTAAAATGTTTACAGTAGCTTCACTGTCATGACCCTTGAACATTACCAAATCATTGAAAATTTACAAACGTCGGAAACCAATTGAATTGCGGGTAACTGGTAAAATTTGGTCACTTATGTAGTAGATAAATTCTTCGCATGACTTATAGTTTGCAGTTATGTTGTCTTTTATTCATTTGCGAAATAATCTTATTTCAATCTGTAACCATGCATGTTCACTTGTGTTGTATGTTGTCATATTCACTGGCGATGCTCTCGACGGAAGTAATTTTATAAGAATGCCCCCATAAAAAACAAACAAACAATAAACATGCATTTAAAAATAGACTGAAATGGGCAATACTGACGATGGAAATGTCTAAAGTACGAAAGCGCATTTCAGAGTGATTAGCCAAAATGCAAACTCTCTTTCAGGAAGATAAGCAGATGAAACAGCCCGTACACATCGCGGTCGGCTTTACACTGAACGATCATTGATGGTGTGACCCGGGCCACGCGTCCGAGCTCACAAACTGTCACTGCTCACTGTACTTGTTGTGGCCGCTGTAGAAGAAACAACGAGGCACGTTTAAATTTATTGGTTGATATTTAGGAAACGTAACTAGATTAGCAAATGTATTGACTCAACTACAAGTACCACCAAAATTTTGATCAAAAATACTGCTGAAATCACTTGTGTTCAAAACGTCACGTCAAAACAAAGGCCCAGCCGCGAGCGCGTCTTACCGCAAGATATTCCCAGCTGTCGCTCAACTTGTCAGGTGAAAACATCAACCCACCAACTTAAAAGATCGTGGCGCGAAATAGCGAAGTTCACCGCCAAAGCAATTCTGTTAAATCACGCCTCCAATTTTTACCTCAAAAATTCAAGACCAACACATTTCTCAGACGCTGTTCAGACATTGTGGTCCTGTCGACTGGCGCGGCCTGCGGCCACTCTGTCGTTCATCTTTTGAAAATTGAATAGTTGTGAGACGATGAACAGCTAGGATTTACCCGAACAGAATATCAACACGCCGCGGGAAATAACTAGAAGCATGGCTCGAAAGCATTGACTAGGACTTTGTGAAATATGCAAGAACTGGAAGTCAAAGAACAGGATTTTATTTGGGTGTTGTTCAGAAAAAGAATCACATATTTATCACAATAAGCAATATTCTCATCGGTGAATTTTTCATAGGCTACTGGCGTCAGTTTTTTAAAAGTCCATTCCCCAACTGACCATCGGCTTCTCATACCTCGTGCGACGGCACTGGTTGGACATCTTCTGCACTATGGCCATATTCGTCATCACCATATAATTCGTCTTTTTTCTTTGAGAGATATCTAATGCTTCACACGCACCGCTGTGGTGGCAGGGTTAAAAACGTAAAGTCTAAACCAGCACGTAAAAGTCAGAAATCCTGTCCGAAAACACCACAGCTGTGAACCCATAGCTAGCTGAAATGGAACTTTTCGTCGCCTCTCTGGGTGACGAGAAAATCGCCAGAAACTTTATCCCCACCACGCAGTAAGATTTCAATGCACGACAATCAAATCCTGTAACTAGGGGGAAATTGCTTTCCCACTCCTAAATCTCCGTTAGAGCCATTAAGGTCACAGGACGAAGGTAAACCTGAGACTTGTTCAAGACGATGTATTTTGAAAAGTTGGTGGCGCTGAACCCGGCTGCCTCGTGTGTGGATGAGCTCCTATGTTTTAGACGTCTTTTTACGTTATATTTGGTGTTCCTAACGTTTTTTGATGTACAAAACCTGTTTGTTTCGGTTCTGTGATACCTGCGACGTCTTGTTATGGACGTTCGACTCGTGATAGTACATTTGTAGCCTCTGAGAATGCTTGGACAAGTTTTCAACAATATGGCGTTATCACATTCTCCTGACTTGCTTCATGTGTCACGAAACACCTTGCTGTCAATGAGATGGAGAAATACCACAGTGACGCGACAAGCAGCTGATGCGGCACGCAAAATCAGGTATGCAGTTCGACCTCGTGGCAAGAAAGCGGAGTTCGTCATCGTATTCTATTTCCCATCAAAACTTTGATATCTGACAAGAACTGAAGTCATACCATTTCGAAGGCCTGTTGGTACACTCAAAACTATTCCTCGATCTCCTCTAACTTTTCATAAACTGCAACTAGCTGGTGGATTGTGGAATGCTCGGTCGCTGACTAGTAAAGCTGGCGAAATAGCTTTTACATTAATAGAAGAGAAATTGGATTTACTTGCTATAACCGAAACATGGCTTAAAAGGAAAGATGATCCGGTTGTCGCAGATATTCTTTCTGCTATATCTGGTTTCACAATTTATCAGCAACCACGCGCTAACCGGAGAGGTGGAGGAGTGGCACTTTTATTACGTTCTAACTTGAGAGTCACTCATACAGAGACTTATGACTTTAATCATTCGAGTCGCTTGATATCTCTTTACGTTTTCGCAGTGAAATTCTGCGTATCATCATCGTATATCGACCCCAAAGTCGAAGAAAAATGCGAGTTCGACTAACATTTTTCTATCGGAATTTTCAAGTTTGCTCGAAAATGGTCATTGCATCACCTGGACACTTATTGATTATTGGTGACTTTAATCTCCATATGCATGATAGTGAATCTCGCGATGCCTCTAAACTTCTAGATATGTTGAATTCGAAGAATCTCAAGCAACACGTAACTCAACCAACTCATGTGTTCGGACATAAATAAGATCTTCTCATAACACATGCCTCTGATCAGTTATTGGATAACATCACCGTCTCAGATGTACTTTATTCTGATCACAGCTTGGTTCATTTCCATATGAATGTGGAAAGGTCACCAAATTCGAGAGTTACTTGGTTTAAACGTAACTTTCGATCGATTGATCAAAAATGATTCAAAGCTATGATTGTGGCATCGTTGTCGAGTTACCACAGCATCCATGACGTGAATGATCTGTGTTCTCTGTATGAGAGGGAAGTTACTAATATTCTTGATGAACTAGCTCCGATAAAATCTAAAACGGTGACTGTAAAACCAAGAGCGCCATGGTACAACGAGGATCTTATGGATCTAAGGAGAACAGTTCGACAATATGAGCGAAACTGGCGCCGAAGTCGATTAGTTATCCATCGCGAAATGTTTGTTGCAAAACGATCAGAGTACTACAGACGTGTTGATGAGATAAAATCGGACTATCATCGCTCGCGCATTGAAGCTGCGGATTCCAAAGAACTGTTTGCCATAATTGATGAGATGACTGGTACGAAGAAAGCGAGTACCAAAATACAGCCCACCAATATCCCGGTTGATCAATTAAGTAGTAGTTTTATGAACTTTCTTACTCAGAAAATTGATAAAATTAGGGAAAGTCTCAATTCTTGTACTGATACCATTAGCTCAGATTATCCTCCGCCAGGTTGTTCACTTTTATCTTTTAAACCTGTGAATGTCAATGATCTTTTAAAGCTAATTTCGCATTCATCTATGAAGTCCTGTATTTTAGATATTTTACCCACAGAGATTCTTATACTATACATTAACGAGCGTTTACCTTTTATTAACATCTTTTGAACATTTCGCTGTCAAGCGGCATTGTTCCAGAGATGTTTAAATTGGCAATCGTACGACCTTTGATAAAAAATCCAGCTCTCGATCAAAATAACTTCAGAAATTACAGACTGGTCTCAAATTTGTGTTTTCTATCGAAATGTCTGGAACGTATTGTCGCAGATCAGTTAAAGAGCTATTTGTAAAATAATCTGTATTCAAATATCAGTCAGCATATCGTAGGTATCATAGTACAGAAACAGCCCTTCTTCGTGTTCATAACGATGTCATGATTGCCTTAGACTCTCGTAGGGATGTCATTATGGTCATGCTAGATCTATCAGCCGTCTTTGATACTCTAGACCATGAGATATTGCTCCATAGATTACAATGTCAGTTTGGAATATCAGGTCTAGTGATTCAGTGGCTGAGATCATATTTGACAGACCGGGTTCAGTGTATTTCTGTTAATTCAACTATTTCAGAATGTGCTGTTTTAAGGTATGGTGTTAAACCAAGGTTCTGTACTGGGGCCCATCTTTTTCACTTTGTACACTACTCCTTTAGATGACATTATTTCCGCTCAGGGTTTGGAGTACATGTTTTACGCAGACGATTCCCAGATTTATGTTGTTTGTAAGAGTCCTGAGGACGTTAGGTTAGATCTTGAACAGTATGTAGCGAATATTCGTCAATGGATGACGTCAAATATGTTGTTTTTAAATGATAATAAGACCGAAGTCATACAATTTTCATCACGTTTTCGCAAGGATAGCACAAAACTTGAATCTTTGAGCGTCGGCTCATGTGATATCATTCCATCAACATCAGTTAGAAACCTAGGAGTGTTACTTGACTCTGACGGTTTTATTTCTAGTCATGTAAATAACTTATGTAAATCGGCCTTTTTTGCCTTGTATAAATTAGGTAAAATTCGTTCCTTGATTGATGCAAATACGACAGAGAAATTGGTCCATGCTTTTGTCACATCGAAATTAGACTATTGTAACGGTCTTCTTTATGGTATTCAAAATTATCACCTTGACAAAATTCAGTCTGTACAAAATGCTGCAGCACGACTGGTTACTCGTACAAAGAAATTGAACATATTACACCTGTATTATTTAGACTTCATTGGTTGCCAGTAAGGAAAGGATTAAGTTCAAATTACCTCCTTACTTTCAAATACTCATTGGCAACTGTCCAGATTACCTTAAGTCATTGATAGATATCCAAGTACCTCATCGCAATCTTCGCTCGTCGAATAAAGTTCTTTTAACTAGGCATGTTACAAGGTACACTACTACAAACTATGGTCTTAGGGCTTTTTCAGTAGCTGCCCCGATTTTATGGAATGATCTGTCTTTAGATGTTTCTGTCCTAGAGTTTTCAATTGATTCATTTAAACGATACTTGAAAACTTGTCTTTTTAGAGATTGTTACAGTATGTTTTGTGATCTGTGATTTTAATTACCTTCTTTTATTGTAGAATGTACAGAGCACTGAGACGAAGTGTAGTGCGCTTTTAAGAGATAAATAATAATAATAATAATATTTTCAAAAAATAAAATGATTTGCAAAAGATCCTCTTGTAAAATTTGGCAGCCCAGGTCAGATTTTCGTAGCGATCGAACATGTTTTTATTTAGTCTGTGCAGCTATAGCAGTAGTGAGTTACTTTGTGCTGGATGAACGCGTTCACATAATTCTACTCACACGGGTCACATGAAAACAGAACACAAATCATCGCATTCCAAGCGTTCACCCAAATCACGCACTTGAACCAAGTCTAGTAAACCAGTAAATAAATCCAGAGAATCAGACGTGCTGGCGGCAGGGTCTTTGAATTCATTTGTGATTTCAGCAGTAATTCCTGCGGTTTATGTAGGTCACAGGTTATCGTAACGTTGCTTGGATAGTCGTTCGGATAGTCGTTGGCGGCCGCAGGTCGCCGTTTACTTGGCTTCTATTTTCCAAGTAACGGAGACCTGCGGCCGCCCGCCTCGAACGACTTTCCAAGCAACGTTACGATAACCTGTGATGTAGGTCAACGTCAAACGTACCTACACAACTGGTGTCCGCGGGCCCGAGTGCAAGCTGTTGCAAATCCCGTTAACTTGAAGTATAGCATCGCATCGTCACCTTTACATTGTACTTACTAGTTGACTTGTTCGCCGATAAACGACAAAGCAAACTGACGAATTATGAATGCACTAGTTTCAAACTTTTGTAATGTACAGTTGGTGGAAATGCTCGACGTTTCGGGCGTTTTGACGCGGTGACAGTCGTTTCGGGCCCTGGTGCTGGCGATGCATCGACTGCAGATGCCGGGTCCGGCTAATGCACTGGGCCTAAATTACCTCTTTTTTACTCGACCTAATGCATCACCACTTGAAACGTAGAAAGCATTCTCATACTCAAGCAACAGAAAAAAAAGAGTTTGAACAAATAGCACTCCAGATTCAAACGAACAGTGGACGTATATCACAATCAAATCAGATACACATGTACGTAAGTTGAATACGACGCTCTCCGTCTCCATTGTTACTCCGATCACGTTTAAAATCCCGCTCTCGCGTGGCTAGTGATATCATCACTCTTTGTGCTCCATACCACGCAGGCCAGCAACAGTTTTTTTACCGTTCGTTATTCACACTCGGGTCAAAAGTTACAGCTACTATCCCTTCAAGTATTAGAGATCATTGAAAAACAGTCATTTTTTCCTCCATAGCCAGCTTCTCATCACCACATTATATTTTTTTCTAGTCTTCTTGGGAATGTAACATAGTTTACCACCAGCGCCCACCCGAGTCCATTTAGTTTGTGTTATTAAAGTCGTCTTTCTTTGAACCCCCTTTTTGACAATCGAATACTTGACACTACCCAAATTTAACTGAATATTCCCGATAAAGCAGATCAAAATAGTTTCTGCACGCTCTCCGAAAGCGTTTTCCAAAGTCAGGTTCATACAACCAAGTAAGCCTATCTGAACCTCGACTGAGATACACTTAACTTCTGCTCAGATTTTCCTCAAACTTCTGCTCAGATTTTCCTCATCATTCAACAATCATCTTAAACTAAAAGGAAGGAAACACAAAGCAAATTATGTCACACATGCAATTCTAACCAACCTTGTCTTATCAATTACATGAACAGTAATTATCAAACTTCTATTATTACACAGATTTAAATATTATTATTATTATTATTATTATTATTATTATTATTATTATTATTATTATTACAAGTTTAGGGGCTATAAGTATTATATAGAAATCTAATAACAGTTCATTGAAGCTGTGGGAATTCTGAAAAAGAGGTGTTGTTTATTTTAATTTTGTCAATAGGGGTGACTTCTAATTGTCGTACGTATATTCTCTCCGCCCAGTAAGGTGTTCCTTTTGACATCACTACCCTTATGAATATCCATATACTTGCAAAAACTGACAGTCGCTGTGTCTGGCAGCGCGTGCTCACAGCTGCTGAGCTGCACAGCGTAGCCTTCGAATGCAGGCCCATCGTGGCAGTCGTGGGCGTGCACAAAACAAGGCACAGCGACTTTGCAGAGTCTATGCCAGTGTATTTCAGCGTGGCATTTGGAGTTGTGGCGAAAACCATAAACCCTCCCCCATGCTGACGTTGCTGGTTTTATTTTGTTCATGTGCATTAAATGTAAGCAATCAAGGAAGTTTTGGGATGGAAATAGAGCAAAGGCATGAGTTTCCGCGAGATCTGTGCTACAAATATAACTTTACGCATGCGCACTATTTTGCCAGTGCAGTGTGCCAGTTGAGCATGCGCAATTGAGTGAACGTGCGTGTGAGTGTAGTCTGCACTACGTCTCCTGCCATATGTCGTTCAGCTTTGCATGCTGACAGAAACTGGAATTACTGCAGAGAATACCTTTCAGGACATCACATGTGAGTCTGTAAGGTAACAAGTAGGACGTTTAGGAAATCCTTTCAGAAAGTTCACGCTGCCTGTGGCCATTTTGTGGAGTATAAGCTTATAGTTATACGTACCTGGAGCGTATACAGTATTTCTACTGTACAGTATACATATTGCCGGATAATACACGAATTTTGCGTTTCACGTCGTTCAATCATTCAGATGGAAATGCTGCCTTCTCCAAACTTTGAAAACAAAACAGGGTGACAGATTTTGAATGCTAACTCTTGTATATCAGAATGACGTAATTTAAGGATGTACGAGCGGTACGCGCGCGTGTAATTTGCACTTCCCATAGGATTACATTGAAATTTGCTGAAAAATCAATTTCTACTATTGTCATTTTCATGAAAATTTGCACAAAGCTCAGTCTAGAGAAATAAATGATAGTGATCAAATAAAATGATATGGTCACCGCGCTAACTTTTGAGATAAACAGCATTGAATTATTTCGTAAATGGCAAAATTCATGGTCATGTATCTCAAAAACGAGCGCGGCGACCCCTATATTTTATCACACATTTTGATAATACTTACAAAGGAGAATCCAAAAATCGACAATTTAGAGAAATGACATTACTTTTAATTTTACCGATCGTACATCCTTAATGAGAAGACATTTGTATTCGAGCACGGCTACAGTTTTTTGATTCGAGAACTCTCATCATGGACCGTACGTGGTTGTATTCAACAATCGAGAGGGCTACGGTGAATCGAACTTTTTCCTATGTCCATGTAGCACTTGTGCAAAAATAAGCGAATCCACAGGCCTTTGGCGAATCAATAAATGCGTTTTTCACCAAGCTGAAAGGTTGAAAGATCCGTCCGTCACTTTGGGACGAGGTAGATAAATGCAGTCAACCCAGCTGGGCACATAATGTGACTTTGTTCTGGAAATTACGAAGACGACCGGCCGTGCGGTGGAACTTTGCAACAAAGTTTCAATATCTGAACTGACGTACTTGAATGGCAGGCACAGGAAACGATGGCCAATAAAAACGCATTCTTGTTGCATTTTGATAATAATGTATCAATCACAATGACACAGAAATTATGCCTCCTCCCGGCAGAAGGGCCATGGCCAATTTTTAGCCCTGCTACAGTATGTCTCAGTGCTGAAAAGGCCATGTTGATGTCAGGTTGTCATGGCAACTTTTAAAATTTGCATACAACTCTGAGAGTGAAACGGGTTGTTAATAGGTCACAAAACTTTTGAGTCCCACTGTCGTCCATTATACCAGTTTCCTTGGGTATTACTGTGGTTTTACGACTTATCCGGACACCAAACTTGACAATTACCCAGCAACTTCGCTGATGATATTGAGACTTTGATCCGTAATTACCAAAGCACTTCGGTAATTCACCTCAAACTTGATACTTGATCTGGCTGCATTAGTGCTCCATGGGTACGCAATGTGTTATACAAAGTCACTGATAAGTATCATACTAGTGCCATAAACTAATTTGTGAACAGGGGTTGGCATTCCACTGAACAGCATTCCTCAGTAAACCAACATATGTACATGTGTGCTGTTCATCTGTGCTACATCATGTACATCTAAAACTCAACTACGGAGAGGTTAGGAGAGTATAATGGGTCGTTAGAGTTTGTTAAATTACTTTTCAGAGCAGAAAAAACTATTACCAATAATGCTGAACAAGCTGGAATTCCTGTTTCATCATTGTGAGGAAAATCCTACATTATCCAGATTATTTATAATCCTATGACCCTCCGTCTCCGTCACCTAAATAGAATAGTCCCACTCCACGCATCCACCATTGGTTTTCCTCCTCTAAAACCTGCAGTTTCATTCATTTGCTGTGAAGAGTTTTTACCGGTGACTAGTACAACTTTCACTGCCAGTTGTTGTCTTCATCAGATGCAGACCATTTGATACTGAGTACACTGAGTTGCTTTTACGTGCAGGCAATGCAGATGCCACTTCACAGTTCACACTGTGCTGTTGATCGGCAAAGTACAAGACATCTTTGTTTCACTTTTTTTTTATTTCAAGATATGATTCATGTGAAAATTTTACCAAATGTCACTGATGGGATGGTGTTTTCAATTTCATTTGATGCAGGGATATGAAATACTGTGTTAGTTTAGCTCGGAATCGTGTGCTGAGTTTGCTGCCTTTTGGCAATGGTTGTCCATCAGCATAAATGTGATCGAGGAATCCCGTTCATGGAGATAGAGAAATTGAAAATCTTTTCTGTATTCTAGCTTCCTTTACAATTTCTTCATGTGTAAGTCGATTTAGGAAAGTGATCGAAAGTTGAGTGGTGTTCAATAATTGTGCCTAAATCAGCACGAATTGAGCGGACAAAAAAGTATTTAAGTAGGACTGTGCGATCAGACATGATGTCCATTGAAGTTACAGAAATCTTTTTTGGTGCAGTTGCAAGTTGTATTTGTTCTGTGCCATTTTCATCACTTTGTTCAGCAATTTTCTGTATGGGTTCACTGTTGAAAACTTTGAGTGCAAACTCATGTCTCAAATTGGTTTATGCTATCACTGCATGCACTGAGATGTCGACCGTCTGTGTTTACACTTTGCCACCCATGGAGTTACTGCAGCCAGATCAAGTATCAAGTTTGAGGTGAATTACCGAAGTGCTTTGGTAATTACTGATCAAAGTCTCATATCATCAGCGAAGTTGCTGGGTAATTAGCAAGTTTGGTGTCCGGATAAGTCGTAAAACCACAGTAAAGGTGTGCAAGTATACACATCAAAAGACTAGAAAATTCACTTCATGGGCAGAATCTCGTAAAATAGCCTTTTCTTGTCTGGTTAACGAAAAAAGATACCCCTGATCTAAAATATGCATGGTTTTAAATAAAAAACTGTGGTTACCTAAATGGTTACCATGGCAACATGAAACAAAAATGAACATGGAGTTCATGCTGTGATAAATACACTTAGGAGAGCATTTGCATAGTAACTGGGATTACTTTTAATGGAATTTGGAAAAACTTTGAAATTTTAAAATGCAAATAGGTTACTATGGAAACAGGGCAGTAAAAATGGATATCATGTTTTGTCTTTCTAACCCAAAATAACCCTTTGGTATAATATATTTCTGTTGATTACTGGATTTTAACACTGGATATTTGGTCTTTCTAACCCAAATATCCCTTTGATATAACATATTCTGTTGGTTACTGTATTTTAGTGGAATCTTTGAAAAACTGCTAATTTTTACTCCTGAATGGTTACCATGGAAACATCTCACATTAAAATGAGTGGGTTTTTTGGTGTGCTAACAAGAAAAACCCTTACTATCAATTTTTTACATCAATCAATAGTTCTTTAATAGGAATTAGGGAAAAAGTAACATTTTCAATCCCAAAATAGTTACCATGGCAACTCGAAACATTAAGATAAGTCTTTTTTTGTGTCCTCTGACCCGAACTCCCCCACTAGGTAATTTTCATATCAATCAAAGTAACTTTTCATGGGATATTAGAAAAACTGAAATTTTCAACCGCTAAAATGGTTACCATGGAAACATGGGGCAGTGAAATCGATATCATATTTGGTCTTTTCGACCAAAAATACCCTTATGGTGAAATTTTCACGGAAATTGAACCTATTATTATTCGCGTTATTATTTCTATATAATACTTATATTAATTATTATTATTATTATTATTATTATTATTATTATTATTATTTATTTATTTATTTATTTAGCCATCAAAAAGAGAGAAAAAAATACATAATATGCCAAAAGTAACAAGATACAATACAACAAACATAAGCAGAACAAAGCTAAAACGGCATCAGCAACATGTTAAGAATGTACCTATTATGTACACCTTTTGTCAGTAAAAGATGACGTACACTATCCATTATTCCATCCAGAGTAGGAAAAGTCTGCATACTTTTCAATACAGAATTTGAATAAATTTTATCAAACATGTATCGAAAGAATGAAACATTTTGTTTTGCACAAATCTTATTAACACATGAGAGTAAATCCGTGTGACCGTTCAGATTACCACAAAGATTCATGTTCAAAAGATGCAAATAAAAATGGGTCTTCATCGCTTTTTTAGTACAACTTCAGACGCGAACTGTGCGTAATCACCTATTAGTTTTTAGACAAAGTATACATTTTGATCAATTGCGATTGAAATGGATGTCACTGACATTTTAGTCACAGCATAATTGAAGCAGTTTACGAAGTGAAGTGGTGGCGACAGTTTCGGAAGTCATCGAGGGGGACATGACAACTTTTTCCCTTACAAATTCTGCGAGAGCTTTTGCCAGCTTAATGAGTTGGTGGGTGTGTGTGTCAATATGTACGCACTGATAACAACGAATTTTAAATTTGACGCCTGAACGAAGCATGGCCAGTGATTGGACAGAAACGCCGTTCCACTTATCACGGACACCCCCACCAAGTGTAACATTTTGTTTATTGGGTCCTAAACGCAACTAAATGCAACGTCAGAAGTGAGCTGAGCAAAATCACCTAAGTTTTCTAGACAAAGCAAAAGAAAAATTTTCACTGGCGCTTGTCGCATGACTATGCTTTCTCAGAGAAGCAGGTCATTAGTCAATATTTCAAAACTTCAGTACTTGATGCTGACCGAATATGACTAGAAAGTCTATTCATCTGTGCAGTCGTAGCTCTCGTTTTCCCGGACGAATATGGATTGCAACGGGAAAACCCCAAGTCATGCAATGGAAAAAGAGTTATTCCGTCGCAACGTACGAGAGCTATGGCTGCTTGCTACAGCGACATACGAGAAAGAACGATCATCATAATTTGAGTCTTGTTGGTTGAGTTGTAAGAGAAACCGTCTTCGTCTCTTGAACGGAGAGATCTGAATTCTGGTTTATGAAATCGAAAACTTTAGTGTATACACAGTCCATCATAACAGACTAGTTTGTGACAGTGTAATACTGTCAGTAAAATTGTCTCGGGTTTATTGGAAGAGAATTGAGAAAATTGAGACATGATTCTTGAAGTTGACCGGCAATGTTAGCAGTGAGTTGAGTTTTCTGTTTGTCTGTGATTTGATATAGTAAATAAGTCAGCATATCAAAATTAGACTACAACATATCGAAATTGGACCATATATATATATCTCACATGGCTACACTAGGCTTACATTAGATAAAAGATAAAAACAGTTAACTCCCGGCTAAGTACAAAGCTGGGATCGAGGTACGGGCCCCGGTACGGGCGGAACGAATCATTGTCCCGGGAACGCTAGCGCTTACAAAAGGCGAAGTTGGTCAGTTTTGTTTTAGTGTTATGTCCCCTTGGCCGAAATGTTCTGCACCTGTGAATGCCAGACCCTTGTCAATAACAGAGCAGAAAACATCAAAACAGTTTTGTATATAGTCATTCAAGTCACTTGAACTGGACCATTGATTCATGTCATACCGTCGTACCGATCGACACGATCGACACATCGCAAGCGCAGCACTCGTCGCTGACGTGTAATGCATACCATTCAATGTCAGCTTAGAGCGTACGGACATACGCGAGCGCGTTCATGTATGGCCGTGGTTTGAGGGACTGTGAAATTATCGTGTGTCGCAACGCATTTCTTTTCATTTTCGACCAAACGTGGTGACTTTGGTATTTTCCAACAGAACATGCACTTTTTGCTAGTATCCGTTTCAACTAAATGGACAATGGACTCATCGTTTGGTGTCGCCGTTCTCAACTATCGAAAAATCCAATCCTTGTGGACTGACCAGGTGGGAGTGCAGAGAAATACTTAGAAGAGCCAAGTGTAGAATTTGGGACTCAGAGGATATAAATTGTTTGCGTTCCTGCAAGCCTTATCCGAAGCATTCTTTGTAGTTTTATCGCCCTCGTTCACGCTGAATATTCATAGACGTGGGCACTATCCGGTTCTCGGGCCTGAACCGGATAGCGCCCACGTCAAATTTGTATGGCCAAAAGTTGGAATGGAGAAACCAAGTACTTGGTATCTTTTGATGGATGGAACCCAAGCTTTAAAAGAATTGCAATAACAAAAGAAAATTGCATATGAGACAGAATATATGAGAGAGAACGATCATCATAGTATTTGACTTTTGTTCGTTGAGTTTGAAGGGAAACCTCAAACGTAACTTTAACATAGAGATAAAAATTCTGGTTAATAAAATCAAAAACTTTAATGTATACGCATTTCCTCATATGAAGGCTGCTTTATAATATTGCACTACTATGAGTGATATTGTCTCGAGTTTATTGAAAAAGAATAAAGAACACTTAGACATTGCTTTCTTAGCTATGAATACATAGCTCACCTACTCCTATTTTTGTCGGTTTTATGTCATTTTGGGCGTTTTTTCTATAGATTGGATTTTTCTGTGCAAGTAGCAAAAAACAATGGAATCAAAAAAGCCTGGCAAAGACACACAACTAAGAGAAGGTGCTTTAAGTGGGTTTTGGGCTAGGTTCCGCTCACATGAAGGGGCAGTATGGGCCTGATGGACACTGCAAAGGTCTAACCGACTGTCAATCGCGGCCTACCTGAAGTTTGCAAGCAATGCACTCCAAGTTTTCCCTTTACAGAAACTACACGGGTTGGAACAATTAAACCTCTCTTAATCCTACTGTTCTCAATTTTAATCTCGTTTACCTCGTTATATCTATCGAAAGCTTTTAACACCCTTTCCCAGATTCTAGAACCTAATTGGTCAAAATAGTTTGTTCTCGCCATCTTCATCACCTCTTTGAAATGGTTTGGTAGATGACTTGGAAAGCAACATTGTAATTAGAAGTCTCATTGGCAGTTTAGCAAAACACAGGGAAACATGACAAATTGCAAGTCAAATTAGGGAATGCGGTTCCCCACATCGACTATTAAATTATGTTTCAAATTGTGCGGTTTTATATTTTGTGGTATGATATGAATGTGTATATGTTTAGTGACTATTTAATTGTAGTATATTCATGTGTGCAGTGTGTTGCGCGTCGGCTTTTTGGTGTAAGGCATTAGCCATGGCGAGGCAAAGCTGAGTCTGTCAAATCTAAGATACCGTGATCCTTCGACGCTTTCCTTCCAGAATAATAGGCAGTTTTTTCATCAGTCACTTGAATTGACGTGTTTTGTTTGGGTCATGTTTGATTACTTTGCTATTCTAACTCTGTCTCGAAAACGCTGAAACCAGCTCGTCTTTGTTCGTTTATTAGTTGAAATATTAGTTTCATTATTTCATCCGATATCTTGGCATGATCTCTTCACCCACGCATTAAAGTTAAAGCAGTAACTGAGTGAGAATATATTTTCAAAAAGGCGATTCGCAATTCTGTTGTTGTGGTGTACTTCAGAAAAGTAAAGGCGTTTACGTAGGAACGTCCAGGTTATGCTACTCTGGACCTTTTTCCAGCAATCATGAGCTACGTATACTCTCAACTTGGCTGATGCACCATAGATACGATGCTTTGTGGACCTCTGTGTACATGTTTCGTTCACTACGTTACCACCCACCACAATTGAGGGAAACATAATAGACGAACACAAATTACCGTACATACACTTACGTGGCTGCAAGTGTTGCCAGGACAAAGGCTACATTTACAATAAACAAAGGTCCTCGGCAGGTACTCTGGCGCCTGCACGTGCTCTTGTCCGTTGTTATAATACGGCTACGGCGTAGTTGTAGCCGAGCATTATTGACTCATACCAGCTGTAAGGCTTATAGCTGACCATCACGCATCAGTTGATACCATGACATACAATTAATTCAAGTAAATACTAGCAGTAAGCTCCGAGGTTTATATTTTTCGATTATGCTTACGTTTGTCCTTGGAGGTAACAGAGTTCTGTTCTACCTCCTCGGTTAGTCGCTCGCTATGATTATAGAGACAGGAGCTGTGCTAGTACCTGCATCATCTACTACTACTACTACTACTACTACTACTACTAACTACTACTACTACCATCTCATACTTTCAACTGAAGTCAGTTTCAACTGGCTAACTTGCAACATATATCACTGGGCATGACTGAAAGAGTTTGCTCAGCAATGACTAAACTTCTTGTTTAAAATAAAATGATCACTGCATGAAAACCCAATAATTCAGATAAATTCACATTAATGAGTTGCCTGTATTATAGAATAATACACGTGAATTCACATGAATCCGCATGAATACAGGCTTGCTGAATACAAAAATGGATTCTTGACTTTATTCATCTGTATATGCACTCTTCAGCTTAAATACAGGCACTAATCGTTGTTAATACAGTAAGTAGTATAGGGTTTTTATGCAGTGGATATACCAAGGGGGTCATGTCAGTGAGTCAAATGTCAATGAATCCCCTTCTAATATATTCCGAAATATCCACATCATGTCAGTTGATTCTGAATAGACCAGGTCCGTCATCCTCTCGATTACAATTTTTGTAGTCTAGGGAGTTGACTTGTGTCTGAGCACAGGGCACTCTAGACAAACATTGGTAATTTTAACCCTGAAATGCTTGCCATGGAAATCGACTCCATAAGAATAAAGATCACTTATTTCATAACAACCCACCAAAAAACTTTTTTCGAAAGTTTTATTGCTTTATGAGCCATTTTCAACGGCATTGAACCAAAATAGCTATTTTGTACATCCAAATGGTTGCCATGGAAACACAAGGCATCTTACTAGACATTACTTTTGTTCGTTTTAAACCAAAAATACCTTTATAGTGAAAATCTTGTGATATATGGACCTATTATTATTCGCATCATGATAATTATAATTCTTTATTTAATAATTATTATTATTTTAACTCATCAGAATGCCTGATCATATCACTACCCTATAAGCAGTTGAAGGATAGTAATAGACGCCTAATGAGAAATTACGTGGTAGTAGAGAAAAATCCACGAAATCTACATAATTAATCTTTTTCTTCCTCTTTGCAGGTGCCAAAGCTGCCAAATCATCATCATCACTAAAGCTTGGTGGCCTTCGTCTGGCGACATATCTCTTTGTTTAGCCATTCAGAGTATAGCAAAGTCATTAGCAAAATCTAACAACAGTGTCATTGTCACTGTCGACGATGCTTCACCAGAGGAGATAAACGAAGCAGCCTCACACTCCGTTAAATTGAAACCACGTTCAAATATCTCAAGGAATACAGAATGTGAAGAACGAGGCGATGGTACTATTTGTGATCATGTTAATTTATATAAGAACATTCATAATGTATGCATGGTAATAGGATTTCTAGCTTACAGCGATTTTAAGAAGGCTTCATATGCACTTGAAATACGCAACACCTTTTTTGAAGAAGCTTCGTTCGTACCGATAATGAGTATCACACCAGAAGATGAAGCTTTACCTGTTAATGTTAAGTACAATAAAATTAAGGACTACGTATGTGCAGCGTCCTTTATTGTCTCGGTCGGTCCGCGAGTTTATAAACATTTTGAAACTCTCTTGAGTAAATATGATCAGCCACCGACACACACACATCTCTTACCTTATATCGATGATCGAATGCTTGATATGAAAATGGGCAATGCAAATATACAGGACTTAATCAAAGTCGTGATATTTTCAAAAGATGGTCATATAGAACAAGATGTCAATGTTGTCGTGCGTGCGATGGGTATTGCTGCTAACAACTTTAAAACGACTCACAGTGGCAGGAGAACAATACTTAAGATTAGGGGAGTAACCGGCTCTTGTGATACAGTTAAAAAACTTGTCAATATTTCAGGGTCAAATAAGTTGGAAATTAATCCATACCCGTTTCCAAAGAAATCAGATCCATTGAAAATAATTCAGGACGATTTCAAGACAAACCACTTGCTGTTACATGGCCCTAAAGCTGATCCATTTGGAACAATAGGTTGGTATGCTGCTGCTGCAGGTTTTCCAATATTGACTACAGAGCATTCTGGCTTAGCAAAGTATATTTCTGAGAACTTCTTTAGTTTTAAAGAAACGATGATAGTGAAGGACTTAGGAATATCTGATAACTTTGAAGAAAATGCGAAAAGATGGACAGAAAAAATAATGTCTATCTTATCCGACCAAAAGCACTACGATATGTATATTGACATGTCATCAAAGTTTCAGAAGAAACTGAAAGAGAGATTGATATCAGGTGACATAGCCAAGTCTGAACAGGTCTTCCTTGAACTGGTCGAGGAAAACTTGAAGAAACAGTGTCAATTATATTAATTAACGAATATTTGAAACCTAAACGTCAACTTAGTGTATCTCTTGAAGAATGATATACTGGTATCTAATGTTGTTAATCTGCATACATATGTGCCGGTAAGCCACAAAAGTAATTAATAGCCTCACTTTGCAAATTTTGAATTGTGAGCGATTTAAATCAATTTAGATTTAGTGTTTTCATTATTTGCTGATATGTCTTTATATCCTTAGACTACTATATAATAGTCAGCAGTTTTCAGAAATATTTCGCTAATGATGTTGCTACAAAATTGTAAACGTTCGTCAAGTACTTGGGTAAATTTACAATTTTACTTTAATGCATCACTTGTCATTTTTCTTTATTCTTCTTTCTCACAGGTATAGTGACCATGTCCTTAGTATATTTTGTCTAGGTTTCTTTTTTTTTGCTAGACATTGACACCAATTTATCAGCAAGTTGAGTTATTAGTGTTCCCTTTACTATTTCTTTTTATCTACCAGTGATTTTTTTATCTCGGCTTATGTCTCTAGCTAACAATTCCGATCCTTACCATTCTTTTTAAACATTTATTATGATTCACTTGATGGCACTCAGTACGGTTTTATTCAATTGAATGCGATAAAGGACGATATTAGTTAGATGATTTTATATCAGCCATTGTTCCTTTATCAAAATGTTTTTAATCTTACTTTACAATTTTCATTACTTGCTGCCTCGCCAAGCTGTATTATTTTTTTCGTCTGTCAATCAGGTCTTATGTGCATAAGTAGGCTTGCTATCTTTATTGTATTTGATCTCTTATGTCCTTGTAACAAATCAACTTTTCTTCCTTATAAAACATGAAATATGATTCATGTATTACACCTACAAAAGTAAAAAAAATCGTGCCAAAACATGTTAGTCAGGTATGCTATTTTAAGTGATTATTAATCATATCAACAGACGTGTTAATTATTTTTTTAGAGTTTTTCTTCATTTGGTAAAATAACATAAAAATAGTACTTTTTTATGATATTGTTAAAATACGTTACGTAAAACAAATAAATCTACCATTTGCTGGCAGAGTTGAAATTATCCTTTTAAGTTGCTTTGAAAAATCTTGGGAAATTACCTTTACCAATAGATATACCAATAATTTGGCGATGTCAATCATTTTCGTCACTTTAAGAAGAAGACCCCGTACGTTAGCTGCTAATAGAAGTTAAAATGCACTTGAATGACTAAAATTAAGTAGGGTCATTTCGGCAAGACATTGATAGACGTTTTTGGTTGTAACAATAATATGCTTCATTGAGAATGAAATATTGTCTATATTAAACGGATAAGTTCTATACTCGACAAAATTTCACAAAATTGTGTTATTTCCGATCTGAATGGATATTTTGTGCATTTTTAGTCCCCACGGACACCGTCCGGGGGGACTTATAGGTTTGGTCATGTCCGTGCGTGTGTGCGTGCGTCCGTGCGTCCGTGCGTGCGTGCGTGCGTGCGTGCGTCCGTCCGTTCACGCAGATATCTCAGAGATGCCTGAAGCGATTTCATTCAAACTTGGTACAAGGATTACTTCATATGTCATACAGATGCACGTCGATTTGTTTTGTGATACGATCCAATATGGCTGCCAGGCGGCCATTTTATTACGATTTTTTCATGTACAGAGCCATAATTCAGGCATGTTTCAACTGATTTTATTCAAAGTTGGTACAAGGACATTGACCAGTGTCATAGATATGCATGTCAATTTGTTTTGTGATACGATCCAATATGGCCGCCGTGCGGCCATTTTGTTACGATTTTTTCATGTACAGAGCCATAACTCAGGCATATCTCAACCAATTTCATTCAAAATTGGTACAAGGACATTGACCTATGTCATACATATGCACATCAATTTGTTTTGTGATACGATCCAATATGGCTGCCAGGCGGCCATTTTATTACGATTTTTTCATGTACAGAGCCATAATTCAGGCATGTTTCAACTGATTTTATTCAAAGTTGGTACAAGGACATTGACCAGTGTCATAGATATGCATGTCAATTTGTTTTGTGATATGGGCGCCGTGCGGCCATTTTGTTACGATTTTTTCATGTACAGAGCCATAACTCAGGCATATCTCAACCAATTTCATTCAAAATTGGTACAAGGACATTGACCTATGTCATACATATGCACATCAATTTGTTTTGTGATACGATCCAATATGGCTGCCAGGCGGCCATTTTATTATGATTTTTTCATGTCCAGAGCCATAACTCAGGCATGTTTCTACAGATTTTATTCAAAGTTGGTACAAGGATATTGACCCATGTCATAGCTATGCACATCAATTTGTTTTGTGATACGATCCAATATGGCCGCCAGGCGGCCATTTTGTTACGATTGTTTCATGTACAGAGCCATAACTCAGGCATATCTCAACCAATTTCATTCAAAATTGGTACAAGGACATTGACCTATGTCATAGATATGCACATTGATTTGTTTTGTGATACGATCCAATATGGCCGCCAGCAGGCGGCCATTTTATTACGATTTTTTCATGTACAGAGTCATAACTCAGGCATGTTTCTACAGATTTTATTCAAAGTTGGTACAAGGACATTGACCAATGTCATAGCTATACACATCAATTTGTTTTGTGATACGATCCAATATGGCCGCCATGCGGCCATTTTGTTACGATTTTTTCATGTACAGAGCCATAACTCAGGCATATCTCAACCAATTTATTCAAACTTGGTACAAGGACATTGACCTATGTCATACATATGCACATTGATTTGTTTTGTGATTCGATCCAATATGGCCACCATGTGGCCATTTTATATCAGACATGTATCAAGCAAATTTATTCAAAAGTATTTTTATCACAGACCTAATGAAGAGGACTCTATCCTCTCTGAGGACCTGTAATCAAAGCACCCATTAACAAGTGGGGACTGTGTCATCAACGATGACTTGTTTAATGGCTAGATAGTTACATTCAGCAATCGCATATAGTTGAGTAGACTTATTAATAAGAATTATAATAAACGGCAGCATCTTCAAAACGGTTAATTCAAGGATTTCAAGCATATGTTTAATCAATGTGTGGTTTAAATTTGACAAAATCACTGCCTAGTGTTTATGTTACAAAATCACCACGTTTGTGATGTGAAATTCATATTAATGCATTATGTAAAACTCACAATGATGATGTATTTTTTACATATAATACCGTACTAATGTGAGTGCTGTTGACTACAAAATTACTGCAAGTTTGATTCTGTTTTTGTAATGAATTGGTTATCATATGTTACACGTTGTAGAGAACAACACTCTGCTGTATTCTATTGAAGAACAAGCATCTAAAAGGAAGAAGAAACCTAGTTAAGCATGGTGTACGTTATAGCTGTATTTCATCAATTTCATATCAGACTATATTACAATGGATAAAATGCTTGATATGCGGTCAGTATACTTACGTATATTTACGTATATGGAAGACAATACTAATTGCATACGTACCGTACATCTTTGTATATGAAACATTTCAATACGATGATATGCGAAGCGTATATCTCTGCAGATCAAAAGTGTAAGTAATGCAGGTCTTTCCACACCAAGTGTACACTGTCGTTTTGCATTTTATCAGTATACATACGTGTATACTGAACGTACTTGACACATGTACAGAATCAGTATACTTGTCTATATTGTTGCATGTCAAGCATTTTGTAATACATTGAATATTTAGTCATTAAGCTTATCTATAGCATTTAGATATTCGGTATTGCATCCAGAGCAGAAATAAAAACATTAATGTAACTCATAGAATTTGCATGTCATTTGTCTATCTCTGATTTAGAAATTTTAAATCTTTTTGGTTACATTATTAGTAAGGAGCAGAGATATTGCAATGTTTATATTTAAACATATCACACCTGTTCTTATAAATCTACATTGGTTACCAGTTGTCTTCAGAATCCAGTACAAGACTCTACTCATCACCTACAAGGCACTTCATGACAGCACTCCAACATATATATCAGACTTAATCCACCGTAAACCTATATCCCGTACTCTCCGGTCAAATGACAAGGATCTTCTTCATGTTCCACAATGCAGACTGAAAACTTATGGTGAACGTGCCTTCTCGCGTGCTGCTCCACTTAACTGGAATAATTTACCCTTAGAAATACGGCAGTCTTCCAGTCTGGACAATTTCAAGAAGAGCATCAAGACCCATCTCTTCGAAAGAGCCTACTGACACCTTGCCATAACTTTGTACAGCGCCATTGAACACTACTTCGTAGTGGATACTGGCGCTCTATAAATTCTTCTGATTGATTGATTGATTGAAAGGTTAATCCCTTTAATTCATATCTGTCTATCTATCTGCCAGTCTGTCTCACTTTCGAACTTTCGACCTTTCTTGTGCTATCTCGAAATAATCTAACTCGAACTCGCCTTCTATATTAATCCCAAAACATCTCTCTACAACTTTCTGAAACTCTCTCAACAACTGTCAACTGTAGTGCAGTTTCGAGCTCTGTGCTTGCGAGGGGCGTATTCCTCTAAAGTCAAAATAACAAATGCAAGGTGACTGCCGCGGTTGAAGCCGTTCAAGACCCCCGGCAACAACGATCAATGCAAAATTGCATATTAGGAATATACCGTGGCAACGTTTTCACATATCTGATGTTAAAACAGACAACAACAACATAACTTTAACAGGCACCAACATCTCAAAAGCGGACAACTGTAAAACTTTGTCTATAATAATTAATATAAGTATTATATAGAAATAATAATGCGAATAAAAATAGGTTCAATTTCCATGAAAACTTCACCATAGGGGTATTTTGGGTCGAAAAGACCAAATATGATATCGATTTCACTGCCCCATGTTTCCATGGTAACCATTTTAGGGGTTGAAAATTCCAGTTTTTCTAATATTCCATGAAAAGTTAATTTGATTGTTATGAAAATTATCTAGTGGAGGAGTTTGAGTCAGACAACACAAAAAAACAGACTTATATTAATGTTTCGAGTTGCCATGGTAACCAATTTGGGATTGAAAATGTTACTTTTTCCCTAATTCCTATTAAAGAACTATTGATTGATGTAAAAAATTGATAATGAGGGTTTTTCTGGTTAGCACACCAAAAACAATCACACTCATTTTAATGTTAGATTGTTTCCATGGCAACCATTCAGGAGTAAAAATTACCGGTGTTCCAAAGATTCCACCTAAAATCCAGTAATCAACAGAATGTGTTATATCAAAGGGATATTTTGGGTTAGAAAGACCAAATATCCAATGTAAAAATCCATTAAATCAACAGAAATATTATACCAAAGGGTTATTTTAGGTTAGAAAGACAAAATATGATATCCATTTTTACCTCTTCTGTGTTTCCATAGCAACCTATTTGCGTTTAAAACTTTCATTTTTTTTTCAAAATTCCAATAAAAGTAATCCTAGTAACTATGCAAATGCTCTCCTAAGTGTATTTATCACAGCATGAACTCAATGTTCATTTTTGTTTTATGTTACCATGGTAACCTATTTGGGAACCACAACTTTTTTATTTAAAACAATAGACCCTTGAGTGGGTCTATGTTAAAACTTAATTCACTGTTTTTTATTTATTTTATGGATTTCTAAGTAACAACTTTTAACGTTTGTTCTATAGTAATAATAATAATTGTAATTTCTTTGCCTTCATTCTAGGAAGAATAATAAAGATAATGTACATTGAGGCCATTCTTGTCAAAATTGTTTTCCGTTTATTTTAGTGTGTTTGAATTAATTTTATATAGACCAGAAAAAAAATTTCAAGCATTTTTAATTTGTTTCATGCAGTCATCCTAATTAAGTGTTATAGAGTATAGTACCAACTTATTATGCATTCATCGAATTAATTTTATGCCTTAAAATTAATTTTATGTGCTAAAATTAATTCTACTTGTATCTCAAATTAATTTTGAACCCAATTCCCCTTATCACCCAATGTACCATTATTTATCAGAAGCAGTAACAGTTTTTTTTTTGTTTTATTTAAAACATAATTCACTGGTACTTATTTATTTTATGGATTTATAATTAACGAAGTATAATAATGTTCATTTTATAATAATTTATTTTGATTTCTTTGCCTCATTCTAGGAAGAATAATGAAGACAAATTATTTCTGATTCTTTAACTAAAGTAAAATTATGGCCATGTAGTGGTGCATTATTTTTTGTGTGACCTGGCGTGACCCCATAAACTCTATGATTCTGATGATTAGCTAGATCTCCCCTTTCCATGGTAGCAATGGCTAAATTTGAACATGGTCCCTGTATACCTTTAAACATTTTTTTTAAACCCAGCAGGCCAAGACAAGGGGAAATATTACAAGTTAAATGTTTCATGTTTAATATTGCCCAGGGCTCGAAATTAACTTTTTATCCCTGGTAGTCCACTTGGGCAACCATATTCTGAAGTTGGTAGCCCGGTAACACTGGCTGGTAGCCCATGCATATTTTAGATCAGGCCAGGAAGAAAAAATAAATTGTTCATCGGAATCGCCGCTTCTACTTTGGCATATTTGGAAATTTTTTTTTTTTTTTTTTTTGATCGCGACAAATTCTTACTTCCGCATTACAAATATTTTTAGTACTGCCGCTGGTGGCGGCCTACACTTTGTCGGGTTTTCGCGGGCACGGGATTTTGAATGAGACTTCCGACGTGTTTGGACTTAAATTTAATAGTTGACCGCCAACACGTTGTTGTGACGTCTGAATTTGGCGAATCACGACGCAAAGTCGGTCAATTTCGCCAGAAATTTGCTCGTTTTGTAAAGGTTAGTACATGTAACATCATGAGCATTAATTTGATCGCCAACATTCGACGTGATGGCCAACAGTTAGTTCCAGAGACGCTATTCAGTGTTTGTCCTGATATTACGTTCGGCGATTTATTCCATCGTGACAGCAGATATAGATGGACGGTGCATCCGATTGAATGAAAATTGCATCGAAGTATAAAATTTACGGCAATGACAAAACATATGGTTGCGTCGATGTTAAAGTACGATCTGAATGATGAATATATAACTTCACTCCAATTACAGTACAGTGTTGTTAGACCATTGTGTAAAATGTGTATATATAGACAGTGGTAAAGAGGCCAAAACATGGAGCCGAAGTAAAATGAAAAAACTCAGATGCTAGGTCCCACCAGGACGATATTAAAGGACAATACTGAATTGTTGAATTTCAGTGATTTGCTGTACATTTCAGTTTTATTCTGAGAGAATTTTGAAATGCTCAGAATATGTTTTGCAAACACTAACTGTGAATGTAATGGCCTATGTTATTGTTGGGAAATATAGTATTGAATTCAGTTACCAGTATCAGTGTATCTTGTCTGAGATATTTCTGGTAAAAAGGGAAACAATTATCTTGCCTTGTCTGCATCTGTGCAAAAATGCCAGAGAACCGCGTTTACCTTCGCCTAAAAAAAAAAAAAAATTCGCTCGCCGCTCCTGGAACTTGGTCCAAAAAATCCGATGAACAAGATTTTTTTTCTCTGGCCTCAGGGGTATCTTTTTTCGTTAACCAGACAAGAAAGGGCTATTTTACAAGGTTCTGCCCATGAAGTGAATTTTCTAGTCTTTTGATGTGTATACTTGCACACCTTTAATGCCCAAGGAAACAGGTGTAATGGACGACAGTGGGACTCAAAAGTTTTGTGACCTATAAACAACCCGTTTCACTCTCACAGTTGTATGCAAATTTTAAAAGTCGCCATGACAACATGACAACAATATGGCATTTTCAGCACTGAGATATACTGTAGCAGGGCTAAAAATAGACCTTGGCCCTTCTGTTGGGAGGAGGCACAATTTCCGTGTCATTGTGATTGATACATTATTATCAAAATGCAACGAGAATGCATTTTTATTGGCCATCGTTTCCTGTGCCTGTCATTCAAGTACGCCAGTTCAGATGTCGAAACTTAATCCACCGCACGGCCGGTCGTCTCCAGAACAAAGTCATACTATGGCACATTTCTACGCCCAGCTGGGTTTGACTGCATTTATCTAGCTCGTCCCAAAGTGACGGACGCATCTTTCAACCTTTCAGCTTGGTGAAAAACGCATTTATTGATTCGCCAAAGGCCTGTGGACTCGCTTATTTTTTGCACAAGTGCTACATGGACATAGGAAAAAGTTGTTGAATACTCACTGTTTCAGTGAATCCGTCATGATCAGAGTTCTCAAATCAAAAACTGTTGCCGAGCTCGAATATACAAAGGTCTTCTCATTAAATTACGTCATTGTTATACAATAGGTAGCCAAAGTCTGTCACCCTGATTTTTCAAAGTTTGGAGAAGGCCGGCATTTCCATCTGAATGATTGAACGACGCGAAACGCAAAATTCCATCGCATATTATCTGGCAATATTTACAGTAGAAATACCGTATACCGTCGCTCCGGTCCAGGTTCGTATTATACTCCACAAAATGGCCACAGGCGGCGTGAACTTTCTGAAAGGATTTCCTAAACGTCCTACGTGTTACCTTAGGGACTCACTTGTGATCTCCTGAAAAGTATTATCTGCAGCAATTCCAGTTTCTGTCAACATGCAAAGCTCAACGACAAGATTATAGCACGAGACGTAGTGTACAGACGACACATTCACGCGCATATTGGCAGACTACACTGGCAAACGAGTGCGCATGCGTGAAGTTATATTTGCAGCACAGATTTCGCGGAAAAACTCATGCTTTTGCTCTATTTCCATCCCAAAACTTCCTCGATCGCTTACAGTAAATGCACATGAACAAAATAAAACCCAACAACGTCAGCACAGGGAGAGGGTTTATGGTTTTCGCCACAACTACAAATGCCACGCTGAAGACATTTAACATTCTACTGCCATAGACTCTCCACAGTCGCTGTGCCTTGTTTGTGGGCGCCGATGACTGCCACGATGGGCCTGCGATCAAAGGCTACGCTGTGCAGCTCAGCAGCTGTGAGCGCGCGCTGCCAGAGACAACGACTGTTGGTTTTTGCAAGTATATGAATATTCATAAGGGTAGTGATGTCAAAAGAAACACCTATCTGACTGGGCAGAGAGAATATACGTACGACAATTAGAAGTCACCCCTATTGACAAAATTAAAATAAACAACACCTTTTTCCTATTTTTCAGAATTCCCACAGCTTCAATAAATTGTTATTAGATTTCTATATAATACTTATAGCCCCTAAACTTGTAATAATAATAATAATAATAATAATAATAATAATAATAATAATAATAATAATAATAATAATTTATTTGTAAAGCGACAAACTCCACAGAAAAAGTGATCACAGCCGCTAAAAGATACATTACAATAAGAAAATGGATAACTAATAAAAATATAATTGATCGAGAAAGTTAAAAACGAGTAAAATCATAAAAAGTCTTAGTCTTAAGCATACGTTTAAAAGTATTAAAATTATTACAAGAACGAATATTCACTGGAAGCTCGATCCATAAAAATGGGGCTGCAGATCAGAAGGCCCTATCACCATACTTTTTTGTCTTGGTCATGAATGTAATGAGTTTAAAATCGTTTGCAGAACGAAGTTCGCGTCTAGGTACATAAAAATTTATTAAATCTCTCAGATATTGTGGACCAGCACCATATTAAAATTTAAAAGTAATAATTAAAATCTTGTAAATGATACGCTGGTGTACAGGTAGCCAATGTAATTCCTGCAGAAAAGGTGTTACATGATCAGAACGCTTTGACCGAGTTATAACTCTGGCTGCTACATTTTGAACATGCTGAATGCGATTAATCATATACAGTGGTAAGCCATACAGCAAAGAATTACAAGAATCGATACGTGAGGAGACAAGTGAATGGATAAATTGTATAGTGGTAGATCTGAATAGGTACTTATGAATGTGGGCAATGCGTCGAATATGGAGCATGGAAGAGCGACAAATATGACTGACATGAGATTTCATGGTGAGACCGAAATCAAGAATGACGCCAAGGCTCTTTGCTTGACATTGGGTTGAAATCAGCGCATCACCTATACGAAGACTTCGCTCAAGACTTGAATAAAAGTCAAAATTCTTAGAGAAACATTACAATTCTGTTTTATCATCATTAAGGCGTAGAAAATTTGATGACATCCAGGCTCAGACATCTGAGACACAGGATTCAAGAGTGACATGGTATTTTCACGTCGAAAAGACATGTACAGATTTGAGTCAAAGGCATACAAATGATATTGACAACCATGACGAGCAACTACGTCGCGTAGGGGGGATGTGTAAACATTAAATAAAACTGGGCCAAGGACTGACCGTTGCGGTACAACCTGTTTCCAGAGGATTATAGGCAACTGGGTAGAATTTATGATTACCGCTTGTCTTCGATCAGAGAGATATGACTTAAACCACATCAAAGCATTATCAGAGACACCAAAATGATGGTACAAACGCTCTAACAAAATTTCATGATTAACCGTATCAAAGGCGGCAGAAAAATGTAACATAACTAAAAATACATCCTGCTAAGAATCCAGTGCACATAAAATATCGTTAGTGACCTTTAATAAAGCTGTTTCAGTAGAGTATCCTTGTTTATAAGCCGATTGTAAGGGTTCATCTAAAGAATTGGAGACAATATGAGCTTTAAGTCTACGAGCGACAATGCGTTCGAGAACCTTTGATAGGAATGGGAGATTTGAAATCGGGCGATAATTCTTAAGAGTGTTATGATCTAGTGAAGGTTTCTTCGAAAGAGGTTTTACGACTGCATATCTTTGAAATCGGATGGTACAAAGCACGACTGAGTTATTAAAAATATATGTAATCAACGGTAAAAGAATAGTAAGGACATGCTTATCCTTCAGGATCTTGGTGGAAATGGGATCAAGACAGCAGGAGGATGAGGGTGATGAGCGAATAATCTCATCAACCTCATCAACAGTAGTGAGCTGAAATGAAGCCAGGCGACACTCAGGTCCTGAAGCAAAAACAGGTGTACAAAACTGGATAGGAACATGACCAATCGTTGAAGCAATATCAAGGATGAGCGATTGTACACGGTTTATGAAGAACCGAGCAAACCGATCAGCCAATTCAACAGAGTCATTATAGTCAGGCGAGGTGGATGAGTTTGAATGTTGTCTAAATAGACTGGTAACTATCTGGAAGAGCTTCTTCTGATAACCGGAGCAGTTTTCAACCAGGCAAGCAAAGTGACATTTCTTGGCGGTTTTAACCAATTTTTACAACCTTTGTTCGAAGTTAATAATAATAATAATAATAATAATAATAATAATAATAATAATAATAATAATAAATATAAGTATTATATAGAAATAATAACGCGAATAATAATAGGTTCAATTTCCATGAAAATTTCACCATAAGGGTATTTTGGGTCGAAAAGACCAAATATGATATCGATTTCACTGCCCCATGTTTCCATGGTAACCATTTTAGGGGCTGAAAATTTCAGTTTTTCTAATATCCCATGAAAAGTTACTTTGATTGTTATGAAAATTATCTAGTGGGGGAGTTTGGGTCAGACAACACAAAACACCAGACTTATTTTAATGTTTCGAGTTCCCATGGTAACCAGTTTGGGATTTAAAATGTTACTTTTTCCCTAATTCCTATTAAAGAACTATTGATTGATGTAAAAAATTGATAATAAGGGTTTTTCTGGTTAGCACACAAAAAAAAATCACACTCATTTTAATGTGAGATGTTTCCATGGCAACCATTCAGGAGTAAAAATTAGCAGTTTTTCAAAGATTCAACCTAAAATCCAATAATCAACAGAATGTGTTATATCAAAGGGATATTTTGGGTTAGAAAGACCAAATATCCAGTGTAAAAATCCATTAATCAATAGAAAAATTATAAGGTTATTTTAGATTAGAAAGACAAATATATGATATCCATATTTACTGCCCTGTGTTTCGTTAGTAACCTATTTGCGTTTTAATATTTCTTTTTTTTTTCAAAATTCCATCAAAAGTAATCCCAGTAGCTATGCAAATTCTCTCCTAAGTGTATTTATCACAGCATGAACTCAATGTTCATTTTTGTTTTATGTTGCCATGATAACCTATTTGGGAACTACAGCTTTTTTATTTAAAACAATAGACCCTTGAAAGGGTCTATGTTAAAACATAATTCACTGTTTTTTATTTATTTTATGGATTTCTAAGTAACAACTTTTAACGTTTGTTCTATAATAATAATAATAATAATTGTAATTTCTTTGCCTTCATTCTAGGAAGAATAATTAAGATAATGTACATTGCGGCCATTGTTATCAAAATTTGTTTTCCGTTTATTTTAGTGTGTTTGAATTAATTTTATGTAGACCAGAAATAATTTTTCAAACATTTTTAATTTTGTTTCATGCAGTCATCCCAAATAAGTGTTATAGAGTATAGTACCAACTTATTATGCATTCATTGAATTAATTTTATGCCTTCAAATTAATTTTATGTGCTAAAATTAATTCTACTTGTATCTCAAATTAATTTTATGAACCCAATTCCCCTTATCACCCAATGTACCATTATTTATCAGAAGCAGTAACAGTAGCGCACAGTTTTTTTTTGTTTTATTTAAAACATAATTCACTGGTACTTATTTATTTTATGGATTTATAATTAACGACGTATAATAATGTTCATTTTAAAATAATCTATTTTGATTTCTTTGCCTCATTCCAGGAAGAATAATGAAGACAAATTATTTCTGATTGTTTAACTAAAGTAAAATTATGGCCATGTAGTGGTGCATTATTTTTTTGTGTGACCTGGCGTGACCCCATAAACTCTATGATTCTGATGATTAGCTAGATCTCCCCTTTCCATGGTAGCAATGGCTAAATTTGAACATGGTCCCTGTATACCTTTAAACATTTTTTTTAAACCCAGCAGGCCAAGACAAGGGGAAATATTACAAGTTAAATGTTTCATGTTTAATATTGCCCAGGGCTGGAAATTAACTTTTTTTCCCTGGTAGTCCACTTGGGCAACCATATTCTGAAGTTAGTAGCCCGGTGACACTGGCTGGTAGCCCATGCATATTTTAGATCAGGGGTATCTTTTTTCGTTAACCAGACAAGAAAGGGCTTTTTTACAAGGTTCTGCCCATGAAGTGAATTTTCTAGTCTGTTGATGTGTATACTTGCACACCTTTAATGCCCAAGGAAACAGGTGTAATGGACGACAGTGGGATTCAAAAGTTTTGTTACCTATAAACAACCCGTTTTGCTCTCACAATTGTATGCAAATTTTAAAAGTCGTCATGACAACATGACAACAATATGGCCTTTTCAGCACTGAGATATACTGTAGCAGGGCTAAAAATAGACCATGGCCCTTCTGTTGGGAGGAGGCATAATTTCCGTGTCATTGTGATTGATACATTATTATCAAAATGCAACGAGAATGCATTTTTATTGGCCATCATACCCTGTGCCTGTCATTCAAGTACGTCAGTTCAGATATGGAAACTTTGTTGCAAAGTTCCACCGCACGGCCGGTCGTACTATTGTCTCTACTATGGCAAATTTCTATGCCAACCTGGGTTTGACTACATTTATCTAGCTCGTCCTAAAGTGACGGACGCATCTTTCAACCTTTCAGGTCGGTGAAAAACGCATTTATTGATTCGCCAAAGGCATGTGGACTTGCTTATTTTTGCACAAATGTGCTACATGGACATATGAAAAAGTTGTTGAATACTCACTGTTTCAGTGAATCCGCCATGATGAGAGTTCTCAATCAAAACTGTTGCCGAGCTCGAATATACAAAGGTCTTCTCATTAAATTACGTCATTGTTATACAAGAGTTAGCATTTCAAAGTCTGTCACCCTGATTTTTTAAAGTTTGAAGTAGGCTGGCATTTCCATCTGAATGATTGAACGACGCGAAATGCAAAATTCCATCGCATATTATCTGGCAATATGTACAGCAGAAATACTGTGTACCATCGCTCCAGGTACGTATAAGCTTATACTCCACAAATTGGCTACAGGCGGCGTGAACTTCTGAAATTATTTTCTAAACGTCCCACCTGTTACCTTAGGGACTCACTTTGATGTCCTGAAAAGTATTCTCTGCAGTAATTCCAGTTCTGTCAACATGCAAAGCTCAACGACAAGATTATAGCACGAGATGTAGTGTACAGACTACAGAATCACGCGCAGTAAACTCAATTGCGCATGCTCATATTGGCAGACTAACTGGCAAACGAGTGCGCATGCGTGAAGTATATTTGCAGCAAATACACTGGCATAGACTCTCCACAGTTGCTGTGCCTTATTTTGTGCACGCCCACGACTGCCACGATGGGCCTGCATTCGAACACCTCTTTTTCAGAATTTCCACAGCTTCAATGAACTGTTATTAGATTTCTATATAATACTTATAGCCCCTAAACTTGTAATAATAATAATATAATAATAATAATAATAATAATAACAAATGTGATATAATATAAGTACTATATAGAAATGATAATGCGAATAATAAAAGGTGAAATTTCCGTGAAAATTTCATCTAAAGGGTATTTTGGGTCGAAAAGACCAAATACGATATTGATTTTACTGCCTCATGTTTCCATGGTAACCTTTTAGGGTTGAAAATTTCAGTTTATCTAATATCCTATGAAAAGTTACTTTGGATAACATGAAAAACTATCTAGTGGGGGAGTTCAGAGCTAGAGGACGCCAAGACTGCTTTGGAGAACATAGAAGAAAAAGATAGGTGCAAAAGCCAACACGGCGTATTTATTTCAAATGAAAAAGAGATGACAATACTGATTAACAAACTAGCTGTACTTTTTGGAGAAACCTGCCCTTGGCGTTTAGAGCTAGTCCAAGTCCCCATCGACCCGTCCTCCAAATAATTTAAAACCCTTTCACCCCCAGTTCCCTGTGTACAGGTCCAACTTTACCATAGAAAACAATGAATACGGGTCAAACTATGTTTGTGAAAGGGTTAAAATACTGCCTTTTATAAGGTAAGGGCAGGATCAAAAACTGTAACAACTAATGTGCATATCGGAAGTCGGAGAAAGCACTAGTTCGAACATCGTAAGAAACACTTATTGCAACCCGAAATATAAAGATTCACCTGTCAATTAAACTGCGGTTGCTAACCAGCCAGTGGTAAACAGTGAGAATAAACGTACGCAAAACACTGGACGAAAAACTTGATATGCGCTCAGCATGTTTACGTATATTCAAGAACCATTGGTTTTATACGCGATGGTCCACTGACAACCCCACAATCGAAGATGCACATATCAACTTGCAAGAACTCTACACAATACTACTCGCTTGCAAGCGGTGGCATCACTTCTGGGACTAGCGCCTCATCTTTATATATACGGACAATACTACCACGATGTATATGATCAACTCCGGCACGTCCCGCAATACTACAGCCTTGACGTGGCTCTGCGAGCTATTTTGGCTTTCAGCCCTTTCGAATTTCTATATTACAGCAAGATACGTCAACACTAAAGTTAATCTTGCTGACTCACTATCGCGCTTACACGAAGTTAAAGCCGCACTCTTCAATCCCAGGTTCTCGCATTAGTGGAGTTCTCCTCCCAGTCAAACACATGGCCAGTACGATGTTTGATTTCTATGACATTAATTACACAAACTGATCTCAATCTTTTGTCACCTTTGCTAATCCTGCAAACAGAAGTTATATAACCGTTTGACGGACGGTCGGTTCAAACGCCAACGTAACTTTGTTACTAATTACAAAGTTGATTAAATATGCAAATAAACCCTAAATTACCTTGACACTATTCAATTATTCATAGCACAATTAAATATTTATCAAACCAATATCTGTAGCACGTTTCACAAAATTTGTGCCGTTATTTCAGAGTTATATACCTAAATACAAAGTTTATTAATATGCAAATGAACTGTAAATTAACTTTACACTACTAATGCTTTACAACACATTTAGATATATGTCGGATCAGTATATGCAGCAGTTTTCATCACGTTTGATGCAGTTATTTCAGAGTTATATGACTAATTATAATCTTCATGAAATATGCAAATGAGCTAAATATTAACTTGACACTGCTCAATGCTTCTTAGTACAACTGGATATTTATCAAATCAACATATGTAAAAAGTTTCATCAAATTTAACGTTGTAATTTTGGAGTAATATCGCTAATCACAAAGTTCATTAAATATGCAAACGAACCCTTAATTAACTTCACACAACTAAATGCCCTACACCACAATTAGATATCTGTCGGATCAGTATATGCAGCAGATTTCATCACATTTGGTGCAGTTATTTTGGAGTTATATCACTAGTTACAAAACTTCATAAAACATGCAAATGACCTATTTGTTAACTTGACACTGCCAAATGCATCTAAGTACAATTCGATATTTATCAGAATAATATCTGTACCCTATTTCACTGACTGGGGTGCCGTAATTTCAGAGTTATATACCAAATTACAAAATTATTTAAATATGCAAATGAACCCTTAATTAATTTCACACTACTAAATGGTTTACACTACAGTTAGATATCAGTCGGATAAGTATCTGCAGCAGATTTCATCACATTTGGTGCAGTTATATCGGAGTTATATGACTAATTACAAAACTTCATAAAATATGCAAATGAGCTATTTGTTAACATGACACTGCCAAATGTATATAATTATAATTAGATATATATCAGATCAATATTTGTTGTAAGTATCATCAAGTTTTGGTGCAGAAATATCAGAGTTATCTCACTAATAACAAAAGTTCATTAATATGCAAATGTGAAGATAATTGACATGACACTCACAGTATCATCATAATGTTCTGAGATTGTCATCTGTGAAAAGTTTCATGAAATTTTGTGCAGTATTTCTTGATATATGTCTACATTGTCATTACCGTCTCCATGGGGAAACCATTGTACGGAAAACAAAAAATATATTGCATAACTTCATTAATATGCAAGCCACACTTACCAAATCTATTCAGTTCTTGCAAGTAGCATATGGTTCCTTTGTACCAAATCTGACTTGAATCCGTTTTGGCATTTTTGAATACTACTTATCGTGTAAAAAGACAGACACACATACACACACACGGACAGACAGACAGACATCGCTATGACATTAGCCCACATGTTTACACACGTGAGCTAAAAATGACCTAATTCCTAGAGTCACACGTCCAGAAACAAAGTCCGACGACAGGGAGAGGAATAGAAATGTACTCACTACCATTTACCCCTCAAAATGTTTGCCCCTGAAAATGTCCTTTCAGAAAAAGGCAGGATATTTGCAAACAAAAGAGTCTGAAAAGCCTCGGTATTATCTTAAGTTTTTGAAAGGGTAAAATGAAGTCAAATCACCAGAAAGTGATACTAAACCATCATGAGCAAAGGGTTCGAAATACCCACAATGCAGAGTGTTAATTTGGTAGGGTAACCAACGTCAATTAAGTACTCTCAAAAGCTTACACTTGTACATAAATTTGCGAGACGTTGTACTAGTACAGAAATTTGCGTGAAATTGGCGAGAAATGGACACGTTCTCGCTTTTTTTGAGAAGTAAGTGAGAATATATACTTTCTCGCAATAAACTAGTGAGAATTAAATCTTCTCACAATCAGCTGGCGAGAACTGTGTTTTCTCTCTCAGCATCTGCGAGAAACTGAATTCTTGCAATCAGTCAGCGAGAAAATTGTATTCTTCTGTGTAGGTAATTTACAAATAAATCACAATTTCTCGCAAATGTAGGGCGAGAAAACATAGTTCTCGCTGATTGATTGCAAGAATTCAACTTCTCGCAGATGCAGGCGAGAAAGAACAGTTCTGGCAGCTTGATTGCGAGAAAGTATGTATTCACGCTTACTTCTAGCAATAAAGCGAGAAAGTGTCCATTTCTCGCCAATTTCACGCAAATTTCTGTACTAGTGTTACTTTTGAGTTGAATTGACTTGGAGACATAGACAATACACAGACATCCATACACGTGATACATGTATGTAGAGGGCGCTGAACCCGGCTGCCTACAGGGATACAAGGCTCTCCATTATTTTATTTTTTTTAATTTCCGTCGTATATTAGAATTGGTCTCCTTATTTGCGCACAGTCTGCTTTAGTTTTCTTGAACGTTGTTTCATGTTGGACGTTTAGTCTGTGGTGACGTATCAAGCCTGATATTTGGATGTTTATTCGACACTTTTGCTTGAACATGGCGTTCTTACATGTTTTGCACTCGTTTCAAAAACTGCCACGTTCTGCCATTCTTTCAATGAGATGGAGCAATAGCAGTGCAACACATCTGGCAGCCGAACGGAAAATAAGATTTGCAATTCGTCCCCGAGGTAGAAAAGAAGGAATCCGTCATCGTAAATCATGGTCCATTCAACCTATCATATCTGATAACAGACCTGAAGTTGGCAATACATTACGGAGACCTACAAGCGTTTTGGTAAATGTCCACGACTTTCTAATAATATTCATAAAGTACAACTAACCTGTGGCCTATTTAACGCACGATCACTAACAGGCAAGGCCGCAGAAATTGCTACAACGATAGTACAAGAGAAACTGGATTTACTCATCTTAACAGAAACATGGTTAAAGAGCGAAGATGATCATGTCGTGGGCGACATTATTTCAGCTTTATCTGGTCTCATAATCCATCAACGACCACGGGTTAATCGTTGAGGTGGAGGATTAGCTGTTTACTACGTTCTAATTTGAATAATATTAGCAAGTCCGCACATGATTTTAAATCATTCGAGTCGCTTGATATCTGCATAAGATCTCGCTGTGAAATTTTGCGTCTTATCGTTCTTTTCGACAAACAAGATCAACGAAAATACGAACTCAACGAATGATTTTCTATCGGACTTTTCGAATTTACTAGAAATCGTCATTCCATCACCTGGACATTTATTGATTGCGGGAGACTTTAATTTCCATATGAACAGTTCGGAGTCACGCGACACAGCTAAATTTATCGATTTGCTCCACTCCAAAAATCTTCCACAACACGTAACTCGGACAAACACTTGACCTCCTAATAACACGCGGATCTGAACATCTTCTAGATAATGTTTCCGTCTCTGATCATAGTCTGATTCATTTCACCTTGAATGTTGCTAGACCACCAAATATGAAAGTTACTCAATCCAGGCGGAATTTTCGTTGAATGTATTGTTCTAAATTGCGGTCAAGATTATCTTCATCTCTAACAACTAACAGCAGACTAATGATACCAATGAGCTCTGCAAATTATATGAAAACACTGTAACCAGTATTCTTGATGATTTAGCACCGATAACATCTAAAACTGTCATTGTCAACCCGAGAGCACCGTGGTATTCAGAAGAACTGATGCTTATGAGAAAAACTGCATGGCAATGTGAACAAAAATGGCAACGCATCCGATTGTCATCCATCGTGAGATATTTGTCGCTAAACAAACATAATACAACCGACGTGTGGATCAGGTAAAATCAGACCATCACCGGTCACGCATTGATGCCGCCGATACCAGAGAACTCTTTGCCATAGTCGATGAATTAACAGGAACAAAGAAAGCAAGTGAAAAATTCGGCCAACGGGCATTCCTTTGAATGAACTAAGTAGTGCATTTATGGACTTTTTTTCAACAAAAAATGAAATGCTCAAGAAAGGTTCGACTCCTGTAATTGATCATTCGATTTTAACGAGACCCTTAATGTGTTCATTGCCATCTTTTAATCAAGTAAACGAAAATGATATTTTAAACTTAGTAATGAAATCCTCTTCAAAATAGTGTATTTTAGACATTTTACCCACTGAAATTTTGAAACCTGGTATTCATGATCTTGTACCTTTTATTACACACTTTTTTAATTCTTCACTCTCGACGGGCATTGTTTCGAAGGTTTTTAAAACTGCAATTATCCGACCTTTGATAAATAACGCAGGTCTAGATCATAATGTACTTAAGAACCACAAATTGTGTCGAATCTTTGTTTTTGCGTTTCAGAAGAGTTGCGATGAAGTAGAATTCCCTAAGAATCGGCACAACATCAGTCTGTCTGCATCGGCAAAAAATATTGGAGTACTTTAGAGTCTGATGCTTTTATGACAAATCAAGTAAATAGCATTTGTGAATCTGCTATGTTCGCTTTTAACAGAATAAGTAAAATTCGTTTTTTTGATCGACAAGAAATCCACAGAAAAACATACATGCTTTTGTGACATCGCGCCTCGACTATTGTACTGCTCTCCTGTATGGGATTCAAAAATACCAACTTGAAAAATTGCAGTCTGTTCAAAATGCTGCTGCATGCTTAATTAGTCGTACACGGAAATGTGAACACATCACGCCTGTTTTAATGGATTTGCATTGTTTACCTGTCGAAGAAAGATTAAAGTTTAAAAATTTTCTCCTCACTTCCAAGATTTTAACTGGTAAATGTCCAGAGTATTTGAAGTCACTAATAGATATCCAGGTTCTACGACGTGTTCTCCGTGTTCTCTGATAAACTATTGTTAAATCGGCGTGATACGAGGAACACTACTGTTAAGCTATGGTTTTCGTTCTTTTTCAGTTGCTTCTCCAATATTTTGGAATATTATGGTTCAACCTTTAAAGCTCCAGTTGAAAACTTATATTTTTAAGGAGTGTTACTGTGTTTCATGATATGTATTGATTTTCTTTCATTTGTCATTCTTATTTTATTGTTTGTTTAGAGAGCACTGAGACGAAGTGTAGTGCGCTTTTTAAGAAATAAATAATAATAATAATAATAATAATAATAATAATAATAATAATACAAAAAGACGTGTAGTCATAAACTTCTACAGTGTTTCAATGTCTATCTCAGGTTCATTATTTACTCTTGAAACTCTGTTTTAGGATTAGCAAAAGGTTGCCAAAAGGTTGAAATCAGGTTGTGTAATTAATGTTATAGAAATCAAGCCTCGTACTGGCGAAGTATTTGACTGGGAGGGGAACTCCACTAATTCGAGGACCTGCGATGGACAAAATGCTTGATATGCGTTTAATATATTCACATATATTGACGTATATTGAATGCAATATAAGCTTTGTATATGGAACACTCCAATACGTTGGTATGCGTAGCGTATATCTATGCAGATCATGAGTATACGTAACGCAGATCATTGCAAACCAAGTTTACACTGTAGTTTTGCATTTATAAGTATACGTACATGCATACTTCTCATATTTGACACATGTACATATTTTGTATGTAGAACATTTTGCCAAGTGCTGGGATTGAAAATTGAGGCTCTAATACTGCTTGATTGACCCCCAAAGTCTTTAAGTAAGCATGTCGCGTCAGTTACACGACCCCAAAAAATCTTGAGTTTCACACGTAAGTGCGACGATCAAACATCTTGCCTAACAATTGTGCCACCCCGATGTGTATACTCAATGATTCTATCTGTAGAATATTAGAACAATTTAGAAGTCCAATTGATATGTTCAGTACTGTTCTAGAAATACCTTTACTTGTAGCAAACATGATTAATTGAATTTCCAGAACGTTCTAAACATGACTAATTGAATTCAAGGTCATGGAGGAGAATGACCTTAAGAATGTTTTAGACTAATTTAACTTTGGTCATAGGTGGGGGAAATGACATAAATAACATAACAAAAACGTTATTTTTGTAGCAAAACAAACAGACCATGTCAGCCAAAAATAGCAAGTAAGGCTACTGTTTTCGATACAAGATGAATTATGATCTACTTTGATTTATCCAATTAGCCCACACTTAAGATTTTGTTGTAAAGGATAATGATTCGTACTGGAAAACGTTTTCCTTAAAAAGCAGGAGCATTTAAGTGTGCAACAGGCGTTATAATTAGTTATGTGGCTTGGCGGCCATTAACAAAAAATACTACATTAAAAGTGAAATAATATAATTTTGTCAGCAAAACAAAGAGACCATTTATGATTATAGCGACAATTGTGGCCTCAATCAATGGGCTATATCATTGGTGTGCGATCGGTGTATTTATGTATATTGACGTATATTGAATACAATATTAATGGTATACGGAAGTTACATCTTTGTATATGGAACATATGAATACGTTGATATAAGTTTAGTATATTTATGCAAAACAAGAGTATATGTAATGCCGATCATTGCACATCACGTGTACAACATATTTTTTTCATTTGATTGGTATACTTGAATCTCTAACGTATTCTACAAATGTACAGAATCGGTGTATGTGTGTATATTGTTGTATATCAAGCATTTTTCCCAGTGAACGTTGTTTGCCATTTTGAATAGCCTTTGAACTCCTTTTGTTTATCTAACTAACCCGAGCTTTAGGTTTGGTTTTAGAAAATATTGATCAGTACATACATGACAACATATTTACCCAAATATTTTGGAGAAACTTGAATGAGCTTCGACCTACATTTATGCATTTTAGAAACTAGAAAAGCAACACGTTTCGATTTTTATGATATTGACCAGTGTTATACCACAATATCTCTGCAATATTTTGTATAATTTATTGATATTTTAGCTTATCTTACGTGAGGAAAAGGAAACTGGCTTTGTGTGTTTTCATAACGAAAAGTATGGCTCAAACATTTTCCCCAAATTTGTTTGATACACTTTGCCTATTTTAAGATGAAGAAAGAAAAGGTAAACTTCTGGTAGTAAAGAGCATCAAACACTTGGTGAACATTTTATTTCTGAAATGAGTAATAACAACATTAATTATAGGTGCATAATTATAATACACTTAATAAAAGGTGTAGACCTGCCGCACAATCTGCAGTTTTTCTACCCATTTTAGCACAGTTAAAGACACTATCCAATGTGTGTTTTCTGACAGTTGTTTAAGATGTTCGTCATGTCCAAACCAGCTAACTAATATTTTTCATATTTTATGACCTTTGACAGATTAGTGAAATTAAGGTTAATTTCCAGAAATTTAAAATAACAGCAGTTGCTACCATGACAACTATTCCGAAGTTAAAGTGGTTTGCAAGAAAACAAATGGCAAAGTATTTCCGAACTCTGCATGAGCAATGTCTAATTGATCGCACAGTTCTTGAGAAACAGTCAGCAGGATTTCACGTTTCCGATTGAGTTTGGGTTTCCTAGTGATGATTTCGTGATAATCCTCTGATTTGGTTGTGGTAGTGTTGTTTCTTCTAATCTGATCTTCTATTGGTTCCAGATGTCCGATAAGAAGGCGCGTTCGACTTTTCTCATCTTTTCTAGAGCTTGTATAGTCGTCATGGGTGGCTGTGATTCTGGTCTCGGCATCAATTGTAGGTGAACCACAATAGAAGGGGGCTCGTTTCGCAGCAATGAGTGTGTGACGATACAAGATAAGGACACTTGCAGCTGAACGGTTACTACTAAATAACATACCCGTGTGTGCGCTTTGCACCGGAAATGCACTCTACAAAAAAAACAAACAAACAAACAAAACACTGCATACGTGCCCTAATAAGCTCGGTCGGACAAAACAATTTGGCGGATGGCGTTGTGTTTGGCTATAATAGCTTGGTTACATCATGTTCATGCTAGTTTCCTACATGAATACTTGTAATACTAAAACACAACTTGTTCGAACTTGAAATGACTGAATAACAATGTCAACAACGGTAATGCATAACTTAACGTTAAAAAACAATGCTTGCAACAATAACACATTAAAATATCCTGTTATAAAATATAAATTAACAATGTAATTCACGACATTTTATAAGGTTAGGCGACATTCATTTTTAGGGATGGGGATTGCAATTGGACATTTTTGCCGTGTTGACATTGAGCCAGAATAGGCGCCGTCGCCCTTTATGTTTCCTGAGTGGGTATGACCTTTCCTTTGGACACTTAATATGTTGCTGGCATGCCGAACTTCCCTTTTAATCTACGGTCTACTCACGCATGTAGCCAGGACAACCCGTTAATCATTTTTAGGATTGGAAAGACTAAGATACGTGTGTACACAGCTAAATTGGTGATTAAAAAGCTAGCTGGGTGCAATACCGCTTCATAGACCCTCAACCTTTGTCTTTGACATGCCTACAGGGAAAAAAACCTGAAACAGGAACATTTTACTGTGTGACAGGTATGTAACATGTATAATTCTTTAAAGAAAAACTAGATCAGATTTAAGAGTTCTTATCTGATATATACAAGGGATTTTGATGTTTATTAGCCTAAGGAAAACAAAAGCATGTATACGTAGCGACAAGGCATCAAATGGTTGGTCAGTCAAATGACACACATAGCATACACATCCATAATAGAATCTTAACTGCAATTAACTTGTATATCATCCATCCGTTTGTGAAATAATTACAATAATTACAATGAAGTTTATAGATAGAATAGAAATTTTTTTCTGTAGAATTATGCAATTATTAAAGGGCCAGTAATGCTATCTGTCGGTGATATATACCATTTTGGTTTTTAATGTCAACTATACTTTCTTGTCCTACTCAGCTAACCATGTTGATATACACAAAATTCAGCCTGTACATGTATAAACTCCGCTTTTATCGTTAATAAGTGGATTCTGGTCCTGACTAGAACTCAAATTAACAATAACAGTCCATTTTAGACATACATGTACAAACAGTATGTTAGCATGCTAAATACTTATATTAGGTGTACAATAGCAAATAGCAGAAGATGAACAAAATACGTATCGACGTGTTGCGAGTGTAGCAAATGTTGGGAAAGAAGTTTAATAACAGCGAAATACACCAATGCGCAGCATGTTTCAGTCGGGACTATTTTTACATATAGTGTCTGGTATGCAACATTGCGATCTTTCCATCGATGGATATATAGTGAATAATTATTCTTTTCATAGAGAAAGAAATTTTAAAAGTAGTAAAAGAGAAAGATTAGCTAGCACTTTTATTTAAGGTTGCCAGGGACCCATACGAACTACATAAAAGCTATATCTAGGGTAATATCACTGCATGAAGACCCAATAATTCAGATAAATTCACATTAATGAGTTGCCTGTATTGTAGTGTAATTCACTTGAATTCACATGAATCCACATGAATACAGGCTTGCAAAAAATGGATTCTTGACTGTATTAATCTGTATATGCACTCTTCAGCTAAAATACAGGCAATAATCCATGTTAATACAGTAAGTATTATAGGGTTTTTATGCAGTGTATGGCGATGGATCAAAGGTAAAGCATGTTAACTTTCAAGATATTTTGATGTGATGCATCTTGATATTATGCATGGAATACATTACTTGGAAACGTAAAGTTTTACACGTACAGTTCGCTCGAACCCTTAATTTTCATAAAATGTATTGGAAATTATATTTAAATTAGTTAAATTGCCCACTATCAACTCTTACTCGCCGGAAAGACACCAATGCTGTTGCGTAGATAATAACGTGTAAAGTTTAACGGAGTCTAGAAGTAAAATTTTGTGAATATTGGAGAGGGGGTGTTGCTCTCCTACCGAAGTGTAGCGAGATGTTTCAGGCTATAAGATGGTCATTTTGGTAATGCTAACTTTTGATGGTAATTCGCCATTTTTATTTTGAATGTGCACCATAATTCTTTTTTTTTCTTCTCTTCAAAGAATGCTAATATACACAGTATCCAGCTTGTCAACTTAGCCCCGATGGCTGTAAACTGCATGTTATTGCTGGAAACTGACTTCTGGTTCAAATGTAAACAATAACCATGCATTTTACACATATAGACTCTAAGTTGACAAGCTAAATAGTGGTTGTTTGGCATTCGTTGGGGAGTAGAAGAAGAAGTTGCAATTGATTTATAAAGTAAACTAATGAAAAACATCATCGATAGTTATTATTACTTGGCCTTTAACAACGTTTAGCGAAGTGTGACTGAGTATTAGTACAATTTTGAGAAAATTTGAAGAGGGGGTGTGGCGAGGTGTTGCAAGCTGTTAGATGGACACTTTTTAGCGAAGTTTAACCGAGTCTATTTTTTTTTTTTTTGAAAATTGGAGGGTAAGTGTACAACGGCTTTATCAAGATCATAATTCAGGTAACAAAACAAAAAAGACTTTTGCATAGTGTATTTAAAATTTTCTTATAAATTACTTGTACAAGTTGCTCCTATAACAGTGTTGCTTGTCTAAACACTATAAAGTTTACGAAGCACTAGCACAATGCATTATCACTGTCAAGCACACTTTATCACATCAATAAACTTATACGTCCATACGTTCAGAGTGAATGAACCACAATAAACGTACACGTCCAATTCCATCTATTGTTACCGAACATTGGAATAGTAAGAGACCTTGTGAACAAAGTCTGACAGCTGACATCACTTCTTGGTCTTCTGGCCAGATGTCCATATATCTTTCTTTCATGAATATGACTTTGTTTGTGTACCGTCTATTTACTGTCTGTTCTGTGCTGTTTTGGTGTCTATGTTTACAACTATTGTCTTACGAATTCTGACCTACTGTCACTGGATTATGGATTGGTATGATTGCGATTATTTCTCAACAGGTAGGTGCAAATTAAACGATGCGTTATTCAAACTATCATAACACCTAGGACTGCTCAGCCTACCAAATATGATAAGGGCTCCGCTCTATTGAAAATCTCGATTGTTAAGTAGGTCATTTTCCCCCTCACTAATGAGTTGAGCATAATTGGTCTAGAATATCTTAAAGTAGTGTCCTTCATGACCTCACATACCTTGAATTTGATTAGTTATGTTTGGAATGTTCTGGAAATGTAATTAGTTGCGAAATAGAGATATATTTAGAGGTGTAATGAGCATGTCAATAAAATTTTAGATTTTTCTTATATTCTCTTATATAACCACATGAGTATAAATAATGGGACCACAGGCTGGAAGTCAGACTTTTGGGATCGTGTCTCTTGCGTGTTGCTTCAAGTCTTTGGAAACTCCAGCAGTATTAACTTCAAGACTTTTCAAAACCTTCACTGCCACGCTGGAGTTATACTGTGGACTTTGGGCAACTTCAAGCCTGCAAGCCAAAGGACTGTTCATTCATCCGACGGACTGTTACAACTCTGAGACTGGAGCTTTGCCGTCCTCGCTGAGATAAGTAGCCTGTGCACTTTTACATTTGTATTTTATCCCTTGTAGTAGCGAATAGTCTTATTTTCTGTAATAAGTTTCGTTTTATACTGAAATTGCTGAGTTCTATTTTGTTACTTTTCTTCACGTAACAAAATAGGGGCTTGTCCGGGGGACGAATATTTTGAACCGTTTGACAAAATTTTGCTAGCCTTTTCTAAACTACTGTAGATTGTGAACTCAGCGAAATTTAATCATGGCGGAATTCGGAATTCAGACCAACGAATTAATGGAGGACCTTGATCAGGACGCATTTGATTCCCTCAAAAAGACTTCCTCATTGCACTGGCCAATTTCCTTAAAGCATAAATCTATGCGCAAGAAGGAAATCAATTTCAATATTGTCAAATATTTAGTAAGTGTAGGCCAATTTGAGGAATCCATCTTGCGCTAATATGAGTCTTAGTCTTCCTTTGAACTCCGAAAATTAGAATTAGAAATGCAGGCAAATTTGGAGCTTAAGAAACGGAGAAATTGAAGAAAGACCGAAAGAGAATGAACTGGAAATGGAGTAAAGACAGGAAGAGAAAGATAGGCAAGAAAGATTAGAAATGGAAGAAACACAAAGAGAGAAAGAGAGAGAGGAAAAAGAAAAGGAAAGGGAATCAGCAGATCGTCAACTACAGGTAGAAATGAAATGTTAAGAACTTGGACAAACAGTAGAGTTCTTCCCTTCAGACAATTTTGACATCAATAATCATTTCAGGTTAGTTCCCCCTTTCATAAAGAGGCGACAAATATTTCTTTCATTTTGGGAAAATTGCTCAGAGTCTCATTTTGCCTAAGAAGTCCTGGTCTACGCTTTTCCAGACTGCTTTGTTGGGTAAAGCGAGATAAATTTACATTCAGATGTCAGCAGAGCAGGCTTCAGACTATGATTCTTTGAAGGAATTAATTTTCAAGGACTATGAGTTGGAGCCTGAATCTTACCGTCAAAATTTAGGGATTGTGAGAAGGCAAAGGATCAAACTTATGTTGAATTTGCTCGAACGAAAGATAAACTGTTTCATCGTTAGTGTTCTTTTGAAAAGGTCAGTCAGAATTACGAAAAATTATGACAACTTGTTTAGATTGAGGAATTCAAAATGTGCATTCGGAGTGACATCAAGAAATGTATCAATAAACAAAAAGTAAATACATTAGAGGTTGCTGCACGTTTGGCCGATGTTTATTCATTGACCCATAAAACTTCATTTGTCAGCAAACCATCACAGTCCTTTTCATACCTAAATAATGCAGGGAAATTTAACTCCTCCTTTTTGTCCAAGAATTTTGCAAAGGAGAGCAGAGAGTTCAAGTAACACTTCCACATCAGACCACAAATCTCAATCTCCTTCTGGCAAACAGTTTGCCACATTTTCATGAAGTTATTGTAAGAAAGACGGTCATTTAATGTCAGATTGTTTCAAATTGAAAAGAAAACGTGAAGGTCAAAGTGGTCAAAGTGGATCTAAGCCCACCGGCTTTATTTCTTCATCATATCAATTAGAGTCTAAATATGTGTGCAACACATTTTTGGGGGTTAAACCCATCTTATCTTAATAATTTAAGGTCAAGTCCTCTCAAGATAGCATTATGGGTATTTTAACCATTTATTCAGGATGGTTTTATATCACTTTCTAGTAATTTTTCTTCTGCTACCGCTGTCAAAACTTCTGTCCCCTGTCAAAATTTTAAGAGATACTCGGGCTTCCCAGTCTCTTTTGTTGGCAGATACCCTGCCGTTTTCTGAAAAGCAATTTTCAGGTTCTAAAGCTCTTATTAAGGGAATAGATTGTAATGTTGATAATCATGTTTCTCTCCATAATGTCTATATGTCTTCGGACTTTTTTCTATACATGTGACTTTAGGTATTTGGCCTTTTTTGTGTTTTGAGGGGATTCACAATCTCCTTGGAAACCACTTTGCTTGAGACAAGTTATTACAAATCCACTTGTGACTGATAATCCCAGGTTAGATCAGAATCCAGAGCCAATTGAACGATAGATGCATGGTTTATTTCCTTCTTGTACCGTTAATCGAGCCATGCCAAAGAAAACTGATGATAATCAAAATAGTCTCAAAATAATGTCATAGATGTTGATTCAAATGACACCTTTCTCAGTCAGGTGTTTCACACTGATCATTCCGCTATCCCTCTTGGATTTAAAACTTCCAGTAAAACTTCTACTGACCAAGGTCTGACATTTTCTAGATCAAATCTCAATGCACAGCAACGCAAAGACCCAGATATTTTGTTTTTAGATAGCCCTGTGTTATTATACACAATCTGGTATTCTCATGCATGAATGGAGACTTTTACATGTCCTGGTTGATGACGATTTGACTATAAAACATCAAATTGTTATTCCGAAACCATGTTGAAAAATTGTGCCTGGCCCATAGAACCCCTTGAGCTGGTCATTTAGGAGTCAATAACACTTATCATAAAATTTTCAATCACTTTTATTGGGCTAATCTCAGATAGGATGTAACACAGTTTTGTAAAACTTGCCATACATGTCAAATGGTAGGAAAACGAAATCAGACTATTCCAAAGGCCCCTTTACCGCAAATTGGGCCCTACAAAACCAAGATCAGGGAATTAGTACATGTTGAAAATAATGTGTACATCTACTCTGTTCCGAGAAGTTATTCCACTGAAAATATAAAGGCAAATACTATGGTGAAAGCTATAGTAAAATTTTTCACTTTATTCGGCTTTCCTAAATATGTCCTGTCCGATCAAGGCTGCAACTTTATGTCTGGAATTTTCCAACAAGTAATGGATCAGCTAGGCATTAGACGGTGTAGGTCATCCGCCTATACCAAAGAAAGTCAGAGTGCTCTCGATCGATTTCATCAAACTTTGAAAAATACGATTAGACCCTACTGTTTTGACACATAGAAGCAGTGGGGTGAAGGAATTCATTTTCTGCTCTTTGCTGTTAGACAGTCAATTCAAGAATCTCTTAGTTTCAGCCCATTATAGCTTGTATTTGGACATACAGTCCGTGGCCCACTTAAGCTCATTAAAGAGAAATTCCTATCAGACGATAATGATTGTCTAAATATTGTACAATATGTGTCAGATTTCGTACAAAACTCTCTCGGGCACGTGAATTAGCCAGAGAAAAGCTTGAGTCATCCTAGCAGTCCCTGAAAACCAAATACGATAAAAAAAAACCAAAAAACCGAAGTCTGAACCAGGTCAAAAAGTTCTTGTTCTACTTCCGGTTCCTGGCAAACCACTCAATGCTCGTTACTTTGGGCAATATCTAATCGGTAAGAATTGAGCGACTTAAGTTACATCATAATAATACCTGGCAGGCAAAAACAAAAACGGTTCTGCCACATAAATATGCTTAGGCCTTATTGGGATAGGTATAATCCTACTATAACACAGTCTGTCAGTGCAGTCAGTTCAAAACATTATTAAGATAGCGATACCAGCACTGACTTGAATGAAGAGACTTTATTGCTCGTTTTTGAACAACGTTTCCCTTGCCCTGGCTCTTGAGTACATACAGCAATAAAACATCTTTTGGCTGTTGGAAAAAATCCTCGCCATCAACTATATCAAAGTTTCGGTGCATTGGTGGCTGATTAAAAAAATCTCTAAATGCCTATGGCAGAGATTGGTGGATTATTCGGCATAAAGTTTGCTCTTTAAGGTCCGTACTTCCGCATAAAACGTTCACGGAAATGTGTCGAGGGTTGCCGCTGTGAACGTCTCGATCTCCTGACAATGTTAACATACGTCAAACCTAGGTAATTTTGGAAAATGGATACTGCAAAATTTGTTGCAATTTTAGTGGGCTATATCAATGCACACAACAGGCTATATCTCCAAAACCATGTTTTATCACTTTTTTACGTCACGTGAGTGACAATCAGCCAATCACAGCATCTTGATGATACGAGAGGTGTAACAACATTAGATATTTTTGGTTGAATTTGTTTGGAAGTCAATTAAGTTTCGGCAGCAACACAGGTCAACAGTTGAGCGCAGCGTAGTTAGTCACGTGACAAAAGTTGATAATGCAGCAACAACTTAAATTCACTTATAAATAACTCCTATACTACAGATTTGACACTGCCATGTTTGGCACAGACCAAAATATATGTGCAGTTTACACCATTGAGATTGGCAGAGTCAAATATTTCGACTTCCAGGAGTTCGAATGTTTAGTTTGTTTCATTTGATTAAGAAATAATTGTTTTTAACTGTATTCAAAATCCAAATGAAGAAAAACTAGCAAAGAACTTAGAAAAAATGTTACTGATGCACATGATTTAGATAGTGTGCAAATTTTGTCCATGTCATTAGTAAAGAGTCAAAGTTCAGGCACAGAGAAGTTGCACAGAGTTCATGAATATTACAAGTTTAGCTACTCAGAGCCGACTTAATGAGATTTCACAGTACTCTCTAAACTGGAAATGTCCGCACAAGTAATATTATGGAGATTCCGCTACACTCCCTGGGCAGGAAATTTGTCCGCACAACAAATATTTATTAATCACTGGTTAAGTTGTTTGGCAAGTCTTTGTTTACTTCAGTTGCAGCTCATCTTGAAGGGCGTCATTGGATTCCTGGGTTTTTGTTGATTTTGTGTCATCAGGTGGAACAGTTTGCAGGTCACAATCTTCCTGAGTTAAATTCTCTGGATATTCTACACACTACGGCCCAAAAGTATACCTCAGTGTACGGTATTCCGCGAAGCATTATTTCTATGGAACAGCGCTTTCAGCCGGTCGCTATTGACAACGGCGAACATTGTATCATTTTATTTTCAATAGATTATCGATCGAAAATCTGTTTGGGTGCCGCTCGTGCCGGGCGCTCGTGTGTTTCCACAATTACCCGTATATTGACTTATACACTTTAACATTCAGGTATCCGTTGGTTTCCTATACTGAAAGTATATCGACGACACTTTTTTCAGTTTTGGTGATAGTTTTACATACGTTTCAGCACATTTTAGCGCACTTCGGCGTAGTTTGGCGCCATTGTGAACGGGGAACTACATGCGAGTGAGTGAGACAACAATGTAACAATTTCGGACAAAAGAATATCGATCGATAACGTTCACTGCACGATTACAGTGAGACTCTACGCCCGTTCGCCTCTGTTCTGTGTTATTTTTGCAGTTTACTGGAATTTTCATAGTTGATATTCGCCAAAATTTGGTGTAAATTACAACAACCTGACAGGTATTTGGTCTGTACAATTTAAGAGACGCTAACCGATTAAAATGCGTCAATATAAGACCCTGATTCTGCATATGCAAACGCCATAAGATCGCAATTTTATTGAGGGCAAGAGCAAAACTTCAGCGATCGAAAAAATAAAATGCAACTAAAACATGTTTCATCGAGAAATTCAAAAACTAAAACGACAGGAATTTTGTATATAAATCAAAGAAACACTGTGCCATTTTTCATTATCATTGGTTCAGAATTCAGAAATTTGAACGAGCGAGAGTTGTACGGTCTGTTCAGTACATTAAACGTCATTGTTTCTATGGGAAATCGAGCTGATTAGACACATCGTAAAATGCAAAAATACATCTGAAAAACCGTTGGTTTAACTTTTTCATTTCGCTGTTATTTTTTATGATATTTGGTATGACAGATATCATGAAGGGTAACTAAAACTCTAAGGTTTTATTTTTTGAGTTTCCCTCTTATTTTTATGAAATTACGAGTTGAAGATCGTTTTGCTGTTGACTGTGATTTTACGTAATTTTGCATATGGCTGTTATCGCTTACGTATTTTAGTGAAATTCTTCCAAATATTATAATTGTAAGGGCAGCATATACGGGAAATAGGACATGTTACTCTTTCATTAATATCTAGCTGTGCAGCAAGGAAATACGGCGAAATTTTCAACATGACGCGGGAGGTGAAATTTACTCTATGAACGCGCACTCCACGTATGTGTGGCGAAAATTCGGGACGCCTTCAAAATGGGGCGCCTTTGGGCCATAGTGATAGGATACAGTAGATTTACAGGTCGATTGATGCATTTCCTGGACGATCCACGAGGCAAATTGTCTTTGTATATTTATAAGGAATGCACGTGGAATAAAATTAACATGTATTGCGTAGATAGTGAAATATAGTCACTTTGGAACGGTCTTTTTGAAACAGTTGCGACGTTTCGATCCGACTACGACGGAGCTTGATCATGCAGTGATGTTAATTATTCAGCGTATGCGTAGTTCTGCAGGCAGATGTTCAACACTTCCTCTTATCAGCAGGCCGTTTAGCCATATACCTAGGGCAAGTCCTTAAATTCACTCATTTTAAATGCATTAGTCGACTTTATGGATTTATCAGTCGAGGCTGACTTGAGTTTATCCAACTCTGGCCAGGTCTATGGCACTTGCTGAAAAGCACAGAAAATGACAATCATGAGAGAGAGTATTAAATTGTACATTCCTGGCTACATTTTACCAAATTGTGAAAAACTGAGCACAGTGACCTACTGACAAACTTATGATTTTTTTCTAGATTTACATGACATATACAACTTAGATGCTACTTATGAATGTTTTACATTATTTACAATAATTGAAAGTTAAAATATTCCACCAAATTAATGTTTTAATCTCAGAAATTTGGGGTTTAATAATGGCAAATTTGTTAAAATATAAATGATTCCATTTAGTCACAAATTTTTCTTTTAAATTAGAGTACCTTCTTGTTATTGTACGATGAGATGTGAAAATTTAGTTCACTGCATGAACTTAAAATGAATAGTTTTATATATTGATTTTAATTGATATTAAAAAACTGACTTTTCATCGTGTATTTGTTTAAGATCAAGAATGGTGACCCCATCTTTTTTCTCTAATATTTGATTGTTTTCATATGCCAGAATTCAAAAATCAATGGTAACTGTTAGTACTTTAGCTTCCTATGTGTTGCTGTATGGCCGAATCTTGTGTACATGTATGTTTCGCTATCGATTGAGTGTCCTATGACTGACATTCTTCTTAAACTATATTAGAGTAAGAGCTATCACTGTCCCTGCCAATATGCAGTAGCAGGTCAGTCGCTGTACTAACTTTGTATTTTGACAATATATTTCTTCAGTTTACACAATTGTGCTCTTTTTCTACTCCCTATGTAGAATGTTGAGCTGTCCTGTATTCAGCTTGCCAACACAGCACACATGTTTACAAGAATTTACTGGCATACATACATGTTTAGATTTTTCGACATTGAAGTCATTTAATGTGGCAAAACGGTTCTAGATTTTGTTTAATTATTACTTACAATAGAAATCAAAAACGTTGGGAGCAAAACTATTTTCATAACCCCTATAGCAAAACTTTTAAGTTCCCCCTCGACTACCCCTGAAATTTTCGAATCTCCCCTGAATTCCTCCAGCCCCCTTACCCTTCACCATTATTTGAATCATCCTTGAATCAGAGGCATACAAGGGACAAAACTTCTGAATCATTACTATCGAAGCCAATTACCTTTCTTGGAGACTCCCGGGAACCAATCTCGGAGAGGACTTTCTGTCCCTTGAGACCACACACTCTACCTTTGTTCCCCTCTGAACATCACTGAACAGTTCTCATCCAGTGTCTAATCCCTCCAAACTATCATGGGTCACACTACCAGGCGAATTATCATTGCAACCATGATTAATATCACACTCTTTACATGCGTTTACAGGCAATACGGCTTATGGCGTTAGCATCCTGGTGTCTCTTACCAGCTTTAGGCTATATTTTGAAATCAAACTGCCCTAAAACTTCCAGACAGCAAGCTAGCTGTCCTTCCAACTGTTTGAATGACAAAAGCAATGTCAAAGAAGAATGATCAGTGTGGACAACAAATGGTCTTCCAAGCAAGTAATGCTTAAAATACTTGGCAGAAGTCACGACTGCCAACAATACCCTGCGATAAACACAGTAGTTTCTCTCACTTCTACTCAGTACATGACTCGCATACGCCCCAATACCGGTCAAACTGGCATCAGTATCAAAGACAAATGGTCCTTCTCACAAAGGGAATGCAAGCACAGGGCCCTTTGTCAGAGCCTCTTTTCATCGCCCAAAGGCCAATTGGCAGTCCTCAGACCACTGAAACACTGCACTTTTTTGTTAGATCATGCAAAGGCCAGGCCAACTCAGCGAAACCTTACACAAACTGTAAGTAATACGACGCCAAACACACGAAATGTCACACTTAAGTCAATGACTTCAATACTGGCCAATCCTTTACACACACTCTCTTTTTTTGGATCAGTTGTTACTCCTTTCCTGGACACTCTCTATCCCAAAAACTCAACGTCTGGTGCAAATAAAACAAATTTCTTGGGCTTTAACTGAAGGTTAGCTGCCTTCGGCCTCAGAAAAACCATGTTCAACCGTTTCCACTCAGACTTGAGAGAATCCCCGAAACAAATGATATCATTTAAGTACAACAATGAAATGTTCCATCGGACCCCTCGAAAGACTGTCTCCATTAACCTTTCGAAAGTCACTGGTGTATTACATAGCCCCACCTAAAATACAGCCCACTCAAAATATCGACCAACCGAGGTGACAGTGACAGTTTTCTCTCGGCTGCACCTATCTAACTCTACTAGGTAATAAGCCATCTAAAGGTCCAGAGTACTAAAACTAGAAGCATGATACATGGCTTTTAAGTTATCTTGTATAGATGGACTGGGTTGGGCAACCTAGACTGTACTTGTCTCTCTATTCCATTCTTCTTCCAATAAGGAGCCTACAAGGAGCAACACTAATTGGCTTCACGTCCCTTACATCAACATCCATCCTGCCACAACCTTTGTATTCTTACTAAACACATGACAATGTTCAATCAACAATTCAGCTACCTTTTCGCTTTTGTTCCACACTCTCCAAATTCTTAGCAGTGTGATCACACAAGTCCATGAAGTGCGCTGGCACCTGTGGTATGCCACCACCCTGTGTTACCTTGTCACAACCACAGTCTCCTGCAAGCAACTAGAATGGCCTCCTGGTTGCACTCTCCGACCAATGTCTGTCAAAGTCAACATCAAGTGGGGACTGTCTAATATCCAGATCACTAGCACCAACCAGACACAATACAGCTAGTGTCTATCCTTTCTTTATTTCACGTGTGTCAGACAGTGGGTTGAACACCAAAACAGGAAGTAACCTTTGACCTAGAGTCACCAATGCATCCGCAGTACAACATCCTACCTTAGGATGACGTGTCACAGCTGTGGGTTCTGCGATTGCTGTTAACTCCAACACAACCTCCTCTGTCATACCAGACACCACTACCTTCAAGGCTGAACCCTTTCCCAGGTCATTTCACTCCCTATCTGTCCACTACGAGGAAGGGAAGACATCTTAACAGAACGATTGCCTCTTGACCTTGGGGGTACAAATTCATTTGAAGCAACTTATAACAGATATACAAATGGTCTTAAATTTCTGTTAGCTTTGGGTATCTCGCTACCATCTATGATCACTGTGCCTTTCTGTAAATCTAATTTACAATCAAACAACCGCAACAGAGCCGTTCTAAGTAACCCTGCACTACAATCTATTAAATTTGCTATAAAAAAAGAGAAACTAACACTTCTCGTACCAATGGTAAAACTGGGGACTGAACCATCAGCCTGTATCATCTTATACTATTTCTGATTATCTTTGGCCTTCTCTTCTCTGGTATCCGATAATACCACTTGTTTGTGACAATATTATGGGTTCTGCCTGTATCGACTAACAACCCTTCCTGTATTCCCTCAATGTTAACATCTAGCACCATCATTTGTCCATCACTACTATTACTACACAGTTTCCCATCTTTGTCTTTCTCAAGTTTTTTCCACATCAGTATTAGTGCAGGTCTCGCCCTCAGGCTTACGTATAGACTGTTTCTGGGCTGAATAATGACCTTTTGTCCAGCCCTATGGTGTTAAAAACCTTACTTTTATTTTCTTGAGCAGTCACGACTCTCTTACTCTTATTTGGACAAGTCTTACAAATATATCAACTCTGGCCACAAAAAGCCAACGACCACTTTTCACACTCGTAACTCCCACTCTTTCCTTTTTCAAATCAGCTACATTGGCAACTATCTGTTCAATAAGGGAATGAAGTCACTAACCTCACCATCAACCTCAGCTGTTTTCCAGCCAACTGACTGATATCCAGTAACTTTACCTTTCCCACACAATGGCAAGTAAGCTACAGCTGCTTTTTACAGAATCTTCAAATTTGGCTGTAGGGGATCTCCATTTTCATTTGTTTTTCTTTTAACTGTTTCCTCCCTCACGGCATCAAAATATGCATCAATACATAACCACTCTCGCATTTCAGCCCTTGCTTCTTGGTAGGCTTTCCAAATGGTTTGTCTAAAATCTGTGCCAATCCCGTATTTATTGACCTGGTTGCCTGCCAATATTGCAAATGGCAAGACGTTATGCATCCTCTTGTCCGCCTGACCCAGACTGTTCACGCAACAATTCACATAATCCATCAAAGGTCAAATCACCACCATGGCCTATGCTAGTCTTTGCCACCTCCAGAGAAACGCCCTTTAACCTGGCCTACATCACCTGCAGTTTACTATAATCACTCCATCAATTTATTGTAGCTGTGACGTAGTGTCATGTGATTATTATTCATGAGCTGTCATTACTATTCATGAGGGCATGTATATCTCTCTTAGCCCATGTGTACTCAAGCCAGTCTCCAGCTTACCATCACACTATGTACGTAGCTTAGAGCTTAGTGTAATAAAGTAGCATCTTAGATTATATAGTACTCTTGCCGGCCCCGACATGCTACCACTTAAGCGACAATACCAACGTAATCTCGGTTATATCACATTGGAGCCAGCTTATGGGATTCTAACTCACATTCTCAAGACGGACTTGGAGGAAACCTGGTGGTAACAAAGCTTAACCTGTGAGTACTATAAGACACTGATAAGCCGTGTGTAAGACACACTCGGAACTTTGACAAATAACTGTGTGCTACTAAAAGCTGAGAGACTCGGACGAAGGCTTAGATGGTTGTTGTAACCTGACTTTGCTACAAGCAGCAAGTTAAATATCTGCCGGAACTTTGGAAAGTTATCTGCAGGGGGAGACTGTCGTCATTTTATGTATGCATTGGTATGTGGACATACCATCATAGCAGAATCTCCGGTACCTGAGATAGCCCAGCAGGACTGAATTTGCTGATCAACTTAATACTGGTTCAGACGTCGCCGTGTGGACGTAGCTGATAAACCAGAGACGAGAAGTTGGATTTTGTGAGCACTGTCAACCTAGCGGAGAACTCAACCATAAGCCAGTAGAAGCAAGTTCACAGAAGACGGGGGACAATTAAAGAAGACAAAAGAACTTTTGTGTGAAGTGAACTTAATTGAACATTGCCGTAGACACTGTCTTAGAAGCAGCCGGACTTGCTTATTTTTAAGACTTTTAAATTTCTTGAAAATTTCTGTGTGCAGAGAATTTTCACAATCTTTTTGTTTCTGTGTTTAATTAATCCTTCAGTACACGCGGGAAGACTCACCTGCTGGCGCAAAAGACTGTAAGTACTAAGATAAACACTTATTGAAACAAAGTCTTAACATCTAAAGATAGGTTGTTTTTCTGGGTGAACGCCCCTTAACTAAGTACCTGTGCAAATCGTACGACAAGAATTTGCATTTCTGCGATTTTGCACTTGTGTATCTTTTCATTAGCAGTGAAAAACAAAGATAAGTAACCATGGGAAATACTATCATTCAGTTGCATTCAATTAAGAAATTTACACTGACTGGGTGGGGTCAACATACTTTGTGGTTGATACCATTGCATTCTAGGGGTGACCAGGTAAGTATATATCTCTTACTATAGCCGTGTGCCAGTGAATGAATGAGTATGTCCGATATGGAGGGTGAAGTAAGCTTTCCCAGTATGACAGAAAGCCAAGGCTCGACAATTAAAAAAGAGCCTATTGATAAATATGGCGCAACAAGTGGTTTAAGTGGAAAAGAATTAGCTGAAAACCTGTTGCATCAAAAAGAAATTCTTTAGCTCAAATTGAATCTGTATAAACAAGAGCAGGCAAATCATGCGCACCATTTAGAGAGAGAACGCAATATGAGCAAGAAAAACAAAGAAAACAATTTCGTGACCTTGAACTAAAGGCAGAAAGAGAAAAGCGCGAACACGATTTTAAAATGAAAGAATTAGAGGTAAAAGCGAAAACAAATTCGCATGATACGGATCGTGAGTTCAATGATTGGACTGCTAAACTCCCTCAGTTCAAAGAAGGTGACAATGTTGACACACATTTGCATACATTCGAGAGGCTAGCTCGAACGTACAGTTGGCATAAGCGGATTTGGCCAAAGAATTAGCTCTGACTCTTGTTGGTAAGGCCCAGGAGGCATATTCTAGGTTGAAAGAAGACGATGCCCTGGATTATGATAAGGTCAAAGTTGCTATACTTAGGAAGTATGAGCTCACCAGAGAGTCATACAGAGTTAAATTCAGAGCTTGCAAACATACAGATGAGGAGACATTCTGTATGTGGGGTGATATTGTTGCCGATACTTTTGACCGCTGGATGGAAACAAGTGGGGTTCTGTCTTTAAGTGGTGAAGAAAAATATGAACGGGTACGTGAACTATTTATAATGGAGCAATTAGTTGAGGGCGTGCCCAAACAAATGCAAACATGGTTGAAGGAAAGGGATCCTGAAAACTATAAGGAGTTGGTAAAACTTGGTGAGACATATAAATCTGCTCATTCTGGCGCTGCTAGCGATCAGACTGAGCGGAAGCGGGGTTTCAAAAGTTTTAACAATAAGAACAAGCAGCAAAAGGGTGAGGGAAAGAAGTCTGATAACTCATCCCAGAGTGGTGAGAAGTCAAAGCCCTCAGCTGCATGTTATACTTGTGGGAAAACTGGTCATTTGGCAAGAAATTGTCCCGAACAAAAGTCTGATAAAAATGCAGGTTCAGCAAAGACAAAGGTCGTTGGCCATGTCAGAAGTCAGGATGACAAAGGCTATGATATTTGGGCTGAATTTGGTAATGATTATCTACTTGGGAGAAATACTTACATTGGGTGTTTAGACGGTAAACCAGTGAGTATTCAGAGGGACACGGGTTGTTGTCAAACTTTGGTAAAGCCAGAGGTTGTACAACAATCTAACTATTTGCCTGGAGAGACTTGCAATATTAGTTTTGCAGACGAAACAGTGCACGAGGCGCCTGTTGTCAAAGCCCACATCGAAAGTGAAATTTTCACTGGACCTTTATGTATGGGGGTATGGAAAGGTATACCCAAGGACATTCTGCTAGGTGAGGACGTGCTTGCCTTGCAGGATCGCCGTGCGTTAGTGGTCACAAGACGTCAAAAGAAAGCGCAGGACGAGCGCGAGGCTATAGTTAAGCAAAATGAAATGGCGTCTGGCATGAAAGCAATACCTGTTGAGGAATTGCCGACTCTCAGTGAAGCAGAACAAAGTGATGATGACTTCGATGAGGAAGTAGAATCATCTGATGAAGTAACAGTGCTTCAGAACACATTGACAATGTCAATGAAATCCAAGAGGTAAATGGGTCAAAACGATTCACTGGGTATCTCTAGATTGTTTGATGAGGACAATATAAACGATTGGAAAGCGGATGATGTAAACAGTGAGAGTGAGTGTAATGATACCTCCCATGATGCATCAGCCCTTGACGAGCCGTTTGATGAGACTTCATCAGATCTGAGTGACATCAGTGATGACGAGGAAAGTGATGACGTCACTTCTAAAGTGTCCAAGAATATTTCCACTTGATTTTCAGCAGGAATATGCTTAATTATTAAGGTTAGGTCGGGATGAGTAATGAGAACTTCAATCGGCAGATCCTACTCTTGCAAAGGTGTGAGAGCATAGATGTGCAAATGAATCGTTGGAAAATCACAGTGGATTTTTCTGGCATGAGAATTTATTGTATCGTAAGTGGATTTCTTCACATAAGGTGTGTGAAGTTAGACAAATTGTAGTACTGGCGGAATGTCGCAATGCATTGCTAAGAGTGTCACATGACATACCTCTGTCAGGACACCTTGGCATTGAAAAGACTAAACAAAGGCTGCTACAATACTACTATTGGCCCGGTATTTTCAAGGATGTTGCAGAATACTGCAGGACTTGTAGTCCATGTCAAAAATCTGCAAGACGGAGAGCGTCTGAGAAAGCGCCTCTTGTTTCGATGCCTATTATAAATACACCGTTTGAGTTAATTGCAATGGATATTGTGGGTCCCTTGAAAAGAACTCGATGTGGAAATAAGTTTATTTTAGTCATTGTGGATTATGCAACTCGGTATCCAGAGGCTTTTGCTATGCCAGACCAGGAAGCCGAGACTGTTGTGACAGCATTGATCGAAGTTTTTAGTCGGATGGGACTACCTGGTGAAATTTTGACAGACCAGGGTACAAACTTCATGTCGCGTCTTATGACTGATATGTGTGCAAAGTTGAAGATCTCAAAAATTCGAACGTCCCCATATCACGCACAAGGCAATGAATTAACTGAACGTTTTAACGGAAAGCTCAAGGCCATGTTACAACGTTTCGTAGCGGAAGACCCAAAGGATTGGGACCGATATTTGCCGTACCTTCTTTTTGCGTACAGAGAAGTACCGCAAGCGAGTACCAGTTTCTCACCTTTCGAGCTAATGAATGGTCGAAGTATAAGAGGACCACTCACTGTGATCAACGATCAGTGGACTGAGAAAAGTTCACAGGAGGAAAACTTGGCGCAATACGTAATAACGATGCAAGAAAGGCTTGCCGACATGAGAAAAATTGTCGAAAAGAACATGGAAAAAGCCCAAGCATGACAGAAAAAGTGGTATGATAGGGGAGCAAGGAAATGTCCTTTTAAAGACGGTGATAAAGTACTTGTACTCTTACCTTCCTTCATGCATAAGTTGAGTGCTCAGTGGCAAGGACCATTCATTGTGGTGAGGAAAGTCAAAAAAGTTTATTACGAAATTGAGCGAGGTGGCCGTAGAAAACCAAAGCAAGTTTATCATATCAACATGCTGAGAGCATGGAAAGAGAGAAATAAACCGGTGTATTTTGTTGACACTGTTGATGCTGTGTGCAACAAGGACATAGAAAACTCTATGTACTACACACCGGAGGATCAGAGCACAGAGACTTGGAGAGATGTAGTAATTGCGGATTCGGTAACTGCAGTTAACTTTTACACTTACTGCAAGAGTACAGTGATGTTTTAACTGATGTACCCGGTTGTACTGATCAGGTAGAACAAGATGTGATAACTACTGATGAAACGCCAATTTGTCAGAAGCCATATCGTCTACCGCAGGCAGCTAAACAGACAGTTAAAGAGGAACTGCAGAAAATGCTGAAAGCTGGTATTATTACTGAATCAAAAAGTCCCTATGTCTCGCCTCTTGTTTTAGTCAAGGAAAAACAGGGCGGAATTCGCTTCTGTATTGACTATAGAAGACTGAAACAGGTACGGTATCTGACGCATATCCGATGCCTAGACCAGATGAATTGATTGAGGAAATCGGCGGATCGAATTATATATCGACGATCGATCTCACAAAGGGATATTGGCAAATTCCCTTGAGCAAACGTGCTCGGGAAAAGTCTGCCTTTATCACTCCTTTTGGACTGTATGAGTTTACTGTTATGCCATTCGGGATGAAAAATGCGCCAGCAACTTTACAGAGGTTAATGGATAAAGACGTTTAGTCAGCCGTGAGAAAAGCATATATGGATGACTTGGGTTCACATGATCATTCATGGGAAGATCATTTTAAACACCTGCGTAGCATATTTGAAAGGTTGCGTAGTTGTAAACTTACTAATAGACCACTAAATGCTATCTTGGTGGCAGTGAGGTTTCTTTCATTGGTTACGGTGCTGGAAGTGGAAAAATAAAACCTATGGCAGATAAGGTTAATGCTGTTGTCAATTATCCAACACCAGTGACAAAGCATAATGTCAGATCATTTTTAGGATTAGCAGGATACTACAGAAAGTTTATCAAAAATTTCTCTGACATTGCGACCCCATTGACTGAGCTGACGTGTAAAAATAGCCCAGCCAATGTTCAATGGACTCAGAGCTGTGAGGATGCTTTCCAGAAGCTGAAAGATGCTTTAGCATCATCACCAGTTCTGGCGGTTCCAGACTATAATAAACCGTTTGTGGTGCAGACAGATGCGTCTGACCATGGTATTGGTGCGGTTTTGTGTCAGTATGATGACAAGGGAGAGGAACATCCGGTTCAGTATATTAGCCGAAAACTCCTCCTCAGGGAGAGAAATTACCCAACTATAGAAAGAGAGTTTTTAGCCATCGTTTGGGCTGTGGAAGCTTTGAATCCTTATTTGTACGGGAGAGAGTTTACAGTTCAACAGATCACAATCCATTGGTTTGGTTAGACAAAATGTGTAGTAAAAATCGTAGGTTGTTGCGATGGAGTTTATACTGCAAGAGCATCAATTTAAGATTGAGTACAAGAAGGGCAGCGAAAATACAAATGCAGACGCATTGTGGCGAATGTGGAGCTCGGATGTACGGTAGTGTGTGAAGGTGCATGAATGATGTAGTGAAAGGGCTGTAGTGACCTGCTATACACTGTTTTCAAAAATGCATGTTGAATTTTCAACCCTTATAGTAATGGTGTTTGACAAGGTTGCTGTACCCGACTTAGTCAGTAGTTTTTTTTCTTTTTTGTTTTGGTCATGTTCTTTTCTTTTATATTCAGTAGTATTGGCATTGTATTATTTCATTTTGATTTTTTGCTGATTTTCTGAATTATTTTGCCGTACTAATGATGTAGACCCCTGTCTCCATCCAAATAAGGAGGGAGGAATATGACGTAGTGTCATGTGATTATTATTCATTAGCTGTCATTAATATTCATGAGGGCATGTATATCTCTCTTAGCCCACGTTTACTCAAGTCACTCTCCAGCTTACCATCACACTAAGTACGTAGCTTAGAGCTTAGTGTAATTAAGTAGCATCTTAGATTATATAGTACTCGCTGTTTCCAGTTGTCTTTACATCCCTTCATCATTGGAATACCATCCTTGCCGGCACCGACATGCTACCACTTAACTGACAATACCAATGCAACCTCGGTTATATCACATAGCACAAGCTTTAAAATGAATTTCGTTCTCAGCAAAATCTAAAGTATCATCAAAATAATCCAGACGAATTGAATCAAAAGCCACGGAACGGCCATTTTCCCCAGGGTTTCTTGCCTTATTCAATGGCAAGGACACGTGACCATCACCTGACTTGCCCTCCGACAATGGCCCATCGTCCCTGCTTGACAGACCAGGCAACCCCATACTCTTTCCTGGTACATGTCTACGTGACTCGCTACTGCTTGTCAAACAATTAAAACTGTCTAAAAAGAGCAGAGTCAACTCCCTCACTCTTCATACATGTTTCCTTGTACTCCACCTTCATTGTTCACATTGTGACACCTACAATGTAAATAGCCATTGTGGCCACTCAATGTCCATACCATCTCTGAAATGTGAGCACACTGCATTACACCAATTTCTATTTTTGATTCCTTTTTCTGATAATGCGGTTTTGAAATTCTGCATATTCCCTGCATGCTGCTGATACAGAGTGTCTAAATCTTCACATGATATATGGTTTTGAATTAGCTTTAAAACAAGACATTTACTCAAGCTGATGATATTGCGGCCATGCATGGTGTGATTTGCGAATTGCAGCTTTATATGCTTGCTCTCTTTATACATATCAAATTTCTGTCTCCACTCATTGACAACTCTGTCTGCAGACTTTACTTCCATACGGTTGAGATGGTTTCTAAATGCTTGTTCCTTGAAAATGCTGATGAGCGCCTTTACATCTGCCAGAGCTCTGTGACCTGCAAAAAAAAGATTGCATGCACATTAAAACTACATGTACATGCAGATGCAATTGTTTTAGCTCTCCAAAGGAAATTGAACTTTGTCACAATGTTCAGTGTCTTTACCCAATTTTGTTGTTAGCAATGCATATACATGTTAATGACAATAATGAGATAAATTAAACAATCTGAACAAACAATATACAATACCATTATAACTTTGACCGGGAAAGGCAAGTTTGAATAATGCTTCCTGTGATAGGCCTTGATTCTTCTCCCGAAATGGTGTTATCTTCTCACTTTTTAGCTATAATGAAACATAGATTGTACAGTTAGTGTAGGAAGTGAAGATTAGCTGACAGATAAAAAATGAGCATACATTTATATTCTGTTTCTGTCATATGAAAGTCAGTATTCCCTTACATATTAATATCATTATCATAACATGTATTTGAAACTATTTCAGTAAGGTCAATGTGATATCGTCATGCTTGATAAAAGTGATGCAATAGTTACCTTACGACAGAGTTGTAAAGTGTCGGCAAATTGCAGCTTGATAGTGTTCATCTCCTCTACATAGTGATCAAGTAACCCTCGGACATGTAACTCATGGAGAAGTATAGGAAAGTCATACACGTACCCATTGTGAGCAACAAGTGCTGAAAATAATATCAACAGGTTGATCTTAATGTGATAAAAATAATATCATTGGTATCAATTCTAATCCAATTTCTTAACATTCAGCAATCATTCAGCAGAATTAGCAGTGTCTCTAATTTGTATTATACTACTCCTATCTTTCAGGTGACAAAACATACACGCCATGCTTTGATATTTACAAAAGCAGTATCATTTATATGATCTATGGTGGAAAAATCCAAGTGTATAAACAAGGTAAGTCAAATTATTAAAACAACTCAAGTCTTCATGCATGGTAAAATGTTGGTTTTTGTTTTTATTGCAAAAAAACCAGCCTTTTACCATGCATGAAGACTTGAGTTGTTTTAACAATCCCAACTTTTATATTATTCAAGTCTTGTTATTTTTTTTCCAACTAATCCTCACAACTTCTACAGATTACAACTTGTTAGCTTTGCATTAGTAACAGGTTAAGCAACAAACCATACCAGTTACAGGTTATACCAGAAACCATTAGATAATGATTGTCACCAGTTCACAAAAATATATGCAAGTGGGTTAGAAAACTTCCTTTTCATGATAAATAAGAATATTTACAACATGGAGTGAAGGAAAAAATTCACCATCCATATAGCTAAAATAACATGAAGTGACCCTGACCTGAACTCCGCGCGACAGCTGGCACATAAATGACGATGAGTCATATACAGCAGATAGTGCATTGTCCTGAACTCAGTGGGAAATTCCCTGCTGAGTCAGGTCATTCACATTCCGAATGGCACTTGCGCAATGAGCTATGACTCACTGGGTAATCCACTATCAGAACATCTGTCGGAACAGCATTCTATTATCGGATCATTTGTTAGATAGATTCTGACTGAGATGTACCGGAGCGAGTCTGCTCTTACAAAGGCAACAGAGGCCCGTTCCGGAGGTGATTCTCGTCTTCTGGATGTAAGTATGAATTTTATCAATATCTGCTGGCTGTTCCCTTTTCACTATGTTTCTCATTTTTCCTACGGAACAATATTAACACTTATGTTAGATTTTCAACCCCTACCGGAACCGGAACCGTAGGGGGTTCCAATAGTGATGTTGCGCAATACCTTTCCAGTAGGGACTTTCCAGTAGGACTTTCGCAATAACTTCGAATGTTGCTTAGCAACTTGTGATGTCATTACAAAGGTCTGAATCTCTACAGTTTTCATGAAAATTTTCTACAGAATTTTTTCTGAACTCGAGAGTTAACTAACTTTCATATCCATTTAATCCATAATGACGTATGTATCTTTCTAGAGGTGGACTAAATCCTTCTTGTTTTTGTATTTCTAGTGCCTGATGAAATATGTCCTGAATAAGTTCTGAGGCGTTTTCTGTTGTTGCGCCTTTTTCTTGTATTTGTGTAAGCAGCTGTTTATATTGTACGTAATAATGTTTATATTTCTCTCGCCTTTTGATACTCCTGTTTTTCCTTGTATTACATCAATAATAACACCTGGTATAGGATTTAAAGCTAAAGAACTGAAACTGCCAGAATTGCTGCTATGATAGCTGAACTTACAAGAATTCCCTTAGTCACATTAAGAGCCATATCAATTCGACCCATTAATTTATAACTTCGTCGATATGCACTACGGCCCAAAGGCGCCCCATTTTGTACGGTATATAGCGTCCCGTTTTTTTCGCCACACATACGTGGAGTGCGCGTTCAGAGAGTCAATTTCACCTCCCGCGTCATGTTGAAAATTTCGCCGTATTTCCTTGCTGCACATCTAAATATTAATGAAAGAGCAACAGGTCCTATTTCCCGTATATGCTGCCCTTACAATTATAATATTTTGCGAAGAATTTCACAAGGGAATTCCAAAAATACGTAAGCGATAAGAAACATACGCAAAATCAAGTAAAAACACAGTCAACAGCAAAACGATCTTCAACTCGTCATTTCATAAAAATAAGAGGGAAACTTAAAAAAATAAAACCATAGAGTTTTAGTTACCCTTCATGATATGTGTCATACCAAATATTATAAAAAATAACAGCGAAATGAAAAAGTTAAACCACGGTTTTTTCAGATGTATTTTTCATTTTACGATGTGACTAATCTGCTCGATTTCCCATAGAAAACAATGGCGTTTAATGTACTGAACAGACCGTACAACTCTCGCTCGTTCAAATTTCTCAATTCTGAACCAATTATAGTTAAAAGTGCCACGGTATTTCCTTGATATATATACAAAATTGTTGTCGTTTTAGTTTTTTGAATTTCTCGACGAAACTTGTTTTAGTTGCATTTTATTTTTCCGATCGCTGAATTTTTGCTCTTGCCTTCAATAAAATGGCGATCTTACGGCGTTTGCATATTCAGAATCAGGGTCTAATATTGATCCATTTTAATCGGTTAGCGTCTCTTAAATTGTACAGACCACAAAGCAGTCAGGTTGTTGTAATTTATACCAAATTTTGGCGAATATAAACTATGAAAATTCCAGTAAACTGCAAAAATAACACAGAACTCAGGCGAACGTAGAGTCTCCACTGTAATCGTGCAGTGAACGTTATCGATCGATATCCTTTTGTCCGAAATTGATACATTGTTGTCTCGCTCACTCGCGTGTAGTCCCCCGTTCACAATGGCGCCAAACTACGCCGAGGTGCGCCAAAATGTGCTGAAACGTACGTAAAAGTATCACCAAAACTGAAAAAAATTGTCGTCGATTTAATTTCAGTACAGGAAACCAACGGATACCTTGATGTTAAAGTGTATAAGTCAATATATGGGTTATTGTGGAAATGTTTATGACGTGACCTCAACACACGAGCGCCCGGCACAAGCGGCGCCCAAACAAATTTTCGATCGATAATCTATTGAAATAAATTGATACAATGTTCGCCATCGTCAATAGCGACCGGCTGAGAGCGCTGTTCGATAGAAATTATGCTTCGCGGAATACCATACACTGAGGCATACTTTTGGGCCGTAGTGATGCAGCGCTAGTTCTTTCATTATAGTTGGCCAATTGTTCAACACTTTCAACAACTGAGACATGCATTTTTTTTACTGTATATGTAAGGGATGATAAAATAATTGAAGTAATATAGAGAGACAATGTGGCAGAAGGAGGAGAAGATATACCACTCCAGGATTTCGATGTATGCAAATTTAAATGATGATGATTTAAGCTACTGCTGAAACATCCTTTATAGACGATGATAATACCCTTGCAGAAGCCGATCCTTTCCAGGCTAGCTCACGCGATAGTCCGCATGTAGATCGTGCGACTAAACAGAGAGTAGGAATTACAAAGCAAATGGCTGAACAATTCTTAGACGAGAATAATATTGCTGATCAACAGCACGAATTGAATTGGTTAATAATGCTGAGTTAAGGAATGGAAGGTTGTATTATAAAAACCTCAGGACGTGGATTAAAATCGCTCAAGACATTAAAAAAAGAAGGAGGAGGATTTGAATTTGTAACTAAAGTATACAGTAAGATGGGGTACAGCTATCGCTCTAGCGCAGAGCCTGACTATGTAAGTTCTACATTGTATTCTGAAGATGTGAAAAATGATAAAATACCGGCTGAGAAGATGACGCCAGAAGACATGGGTATATACAAAGATGAACTGACATTCTTATGACAAGATGCTTCTGGTAATGCAGATAAAATACAAGCTTTTGAAAATAAAATCGAACAATGGAACAATCTAAACCCTGAATATAGAGCTATTAATGATGAATTAAGGATTGCGAATATGCGTCTTGGCGAGCTTAACAATGAAAAAGTTAAAATAAGGCTAGAGAAAAGAGAAGTTGAAAAACAGTTAAAGGAAATTCCTGTAGAACACACCCAAGCAAAAGAAAAAGCTGAAAAACTACTAGCTGAACTCATAACAAGAGAAGCTAAAATTGTTGATCGAATTGAATACGAACATGGTAAGATCAGTGAGGCACGTGAAAGTCTGGCTACGACTAGGTCTCTTCGTGATGTAATTTCCGATCCAGAATTGTCACTCAGGCTGAAGCTGACAGAGTTATTTAAACGAAATGGTATTACAATCGCTGCATTACTTACTGCTCTTGGAATGACAATATCAACAATTGCCCTGGCTGTGACTAAAGGAGGAGGGCAGCAGGAACTGGCGGCTCTGGGCCAAACAATGGTTCAGGCCCGCCCAAAATATACACAAAAGCGAAAGAAATTGTAAAGCAATTTGGCGAATGGTTAAAAACCTTGGCCGCAAAAAGTGCTGCTGCAATACCAGGTTTAATCAGCTCCCCAGTCAGTTTTCTATTAAAACAGCAGGATCGGTGGTTGGATTTGTTGGAGAACAGCTATGGATATTTTTAACTGGATTAACGTTAGTCATTATAAATAAAATTATGTATTAATATATGGTCAAGCATGTTTGGTGAAAAGAATATCGCAAAGTTTCTTTCTAAAAATAAAGACCTGTTGGTTTCTCTGTCGAATTGGAATGGTGTAAACTCCGACGAGTAAATCGACATATCCGTCGAGCAAATCCAGGTGTTCGACTCAAAGATGATAATCTATATCATAACATATTAGCTTTCGTGAAGGAATGTCAAAAGACTAACTTCTTTAAGTGACTAGAATTCATAAACGTCTTTCAGGAGATTGACAATGATGAAATGGAAGTCTAACATTTACAAGAATATTGGGTTCTTCGATTGATTCGCGACATGGGTAATCGATTTACCTTTCAATCAGACAGAAATATTTATGTGAAGATGTGATTTATTTTCTTTTTTTCTTCTTCGTTACTATATACATTTCACGAAAATGGGGTAGGATAGAACATTATCACCGACTTTCACCAACCGAATACCGAATGGAACAAAGTCAGAAAGAACTCATCATGTGGTTGCTCATAATCCAGTGAGGCAGATCCAGGCCAGACTCTTATCATACGATGTACGAAGTTAGAAAGCGGAGTAGTCCTAGTTCCAGATACTTTCGACCTAGTTTTTGATCTCGAAGTAACGGGATATGAAGATAACCGAGTAGTACAAAATGTTGCAAAAAATATAATCGAGCGTATGGTTCTCACATTTGAGGGGCAGGCACTTTTCAATTTGAATAAATATAATCTTATTGAATGTTATCGCGATCTCTTCAAACATAAAAAGGAGAGAACGAACATGACACTGTACGGAATTCAGAATGAAAATCTAAGAAAATTGAGAAGTGATGCGAACGGTGCAGATCACGCCGTCGTGGACGATAATTTACTTTTTGACACATATAAAACAAAATATGCTATTCGTCTGAATCATCCCCTCATAACAGGCCATGGGGTTGCATATCCAAAAGCGTTAGGGAGTCATATTGAATGGGAAATTACGCTTGTACCTGCCACCCAATTACTTGTCAGTAATAATAATGTTACACCCAATTATAAATTAAAAAACATTCAAATGGAATACGAAACAATTTTTGATCAAACATTGTCGAGAGAAACTGCTGGTTATTACAACACGGTAAAAGTTACCTTTACGAGCATATACATCATTTAGAACAATCCCTTTCAAAAATCAACAACGGTTATCAATGAAAATATTAATGTACCACGACGTAGCATGAGAGGTATCGCGATACTCTTCACTAAAAATCAGATTCAGCCAGAACTTAATGGTGAACTTTTCTTTAATCTATCCATTGAATCTGTGTCTGTAATGATTGAGGGTATTGCAAATAAAATATATGCTCAGAAGATGTTACCAAGACAATTTTGGCGAGAGGCACACCAGTATTTTGCTGAAGATAAAGATTGGTGTGAAATTGATATAGATGAGGTCGATTATTTGAAGAATAAATTCTGTCTGTTTATTGATCTGCGTAGTTTTAAAGATAAGAATTTCATGGAAATGGTCTTAGAGTAATGAACACAAAGGATGGAATACAACTTGCAATCCTGAAAAAGATACTTCATTAAAAGGTGTCGACGACGTTTGCGATGATCATAGAATCGACGCTCGCGATGATAATATATTTGCTCATGTTTAGTTATCAGTGATGCAATGGTCTCTGTTGAAAATAGTAGATTAAAGTCTTTACTATTTTAACTCCGTTAGCATTCCAAAATGGAACCGTAACCGTAGGTCCGTCCTATCGGCCATGTTTCTGCCAGCCATTCGCCCGTGTCTGGATTGTATAACTGTACACGTTTGATATCATTTGGTGCCATCATGATTTTACTACGCTTTTTACTATGGATTTCTCCAGGTTTTTTCCGTACAAACTGTACAAATTGTGCCCGCTCGGTCTCCTTCCTTCGGAATTTCCCAGTTTCAAACAGATCCTTATAGTCTTCAAAGTTCAAATGTTTTCTAACACAAACATCTTTTATCCCTTTATTTTTTTTCGTCTCTGAAGTTGGAGTCCGAAAAGCATACACTTTCGAGCGTATGCCGACAAAATCAAGAATAGGTTCACCATTCAACTCATCTTTAAATTTACCTATCACCTTTTTATTAATCTTTGGAAAATCGGGGGCTATTGCAGAGCTCATCCCACTAGTATCATATATAGACTTCTCACCATTCTTTTCGACATCTTCTCGGACTATATCATTGAAAGTTACGTCTGGGGAAGGAAGAGGCACACTGTAAACAAAACTGTCAGTATCCATGTAGGCTAATCGTATTCCAGGGAACTGCTTTCGAAAGTAATTGTAATGCGTCTCATACATAAGCAGCTTAGAAAGTTCGAGTACTGCCGCGCCAATGAAAACTGGCTTTTTATATTCATATTGATCCCTTTTCAGTTCCAGTAGGGCACTGTCGCAGGAATCTCCATCCTCTTCGGAAGTTATGAGAGTTATATGTTTCATCTTTGGATTATACTTCTGAATCTTTTTACGGCCACTATCCGTACCGTTCCGGCAGGTGCCCGAAACAAATTTAAAGTCTCTGTACTTTCAAACGTCTTCTATTGTCTTGCCGAACATTGCATTATTCATCAGCTTATAGAAATTCTTTTCAAAATCTGTCTTCCCCTTTGCCCTCATTTTAGTGTTAAAGTCAATATATTCTGCGAGACATGGCGCCTCTTCGAAGGCAAGCGCCCGATGAATCTTTTTCAGTCGCATTCCCATCCGAAGATAGAATTCAAGCAACTTATAATGTAAGACGTATCTCTCTCTGTCCATTAGACTTGTAATCAGTCGACTGCCCTGCCTCAGAAATTCGTAGTGATGCGGCGCTAATGGCAGATCGGAATGTTCTTCATGTAATTCAGTCGGATATTCTAAGTCTACTTCTAGAAAACTTGGCGGAAATCTAGCGCCGGGTCCCCAATCCAAGCCTGCTCCGCCTTCCCATTCTAACAATTCTTCCATCGTCATCCAATGAAGTCCGCCCACTGGCATTGCCTGACTCATTGCTCAGCCATAAAGATTATTAGCATCGAGATATTTTATTTCAGTTAACAGCTTCTCAGGATCGTAATTCCCGCCAGCATAAGCTGGATGATTTGTCTGTAAATAATGAATATTACACTGACTGATACCACCTCGAATTCCCCTCTGAATGAAATTCATCTGCTCAGCATCTTGAATGAGTTTAAATTTATTACCTGTATAAAGTAACATAGCATCCAATGTCAAGCCAGGCGCTGACATGTAGTGGGCTGGATCTAACTTATATGCTTCTAAACATGTGTCACGGAAATTTTCGAATATATTCGCAAGAAGGAGAACGTCCGTCTCACAATAGAATTCCATATAATCATGAATCGTCTTACATCCAACTTCACCCATATGCCTTGGGATTATTGCAGGCAGAATGTGTTGACTCGAGCAAGACAATATGAAATAACCGAGTCCGCCTTAGAAGAACTAGAAGAGATTCACAACAAGTTCAAACAGACTTTCTTAGAAATTTGCCACGACTACAGGCTTCCATGTTTGGTAATTCATCAATCTCTTACGCCTGCCCTTCTCAAGAATATACTTAATCCAACAATTGATACCGAGACAGTCGGGCCAGTAGATTTTCCACGAGCTTTTGACTTTGGAATTGCATGGAGCGGCGGCCCTTCGGCACGCGATAGCTGTGGCCAGGGATTTTTAATAGACGGTTTCAGCAAGGAGGAACTTGAAAAAGCTTACTATCCACCTAATCAAGAACAACTAGAACAACCTCGAGTCTCACTCAAGAACCTACACAAACTTCTTAATGCTTGTGAATCTGTGTACGCTTACGTTGCTTCGTTTGACTTACAGGCACTTGATATGATGCCGAAGGAGCAGCAAGACTTTGAAGTTACTTGTCTATGGCTCATGACAGTTGTGTACATTATACTTCAGCCAGAACTTATAGATAAAGCTGAAAAAGGGGGACTCGAAAGAACGGACTGTGGCAACATGAGAAGTCGCTTTGAAGATCTTGCAAACTTAATATGTTCAGGAACCGAGGTACCACCTCATCCACATACTGCCGAAAAAGATGCAATAAGTGAACATTACTTACGACAGTACATGATAAATACTTGGCCAGGTGGTTGGAAGCGGGGTGGTAAACTGACACTTTCGGCTTTCAAGAAATTAAGACTTCTTCCATGGTACTTATTGAATAACTTTCGTAATTACTTGCGTTAGTACTTACGTTAGTACTTACGCAAGTACCAGCACAGGAACTTACGAAGTTCTAATAACATTTTCCTCTGGCTCCCAACTATTGAAACTTTCTGGATAACCTTTCCATTTTATCAGATAATATTTCTTTCCTCTAATTTTTTTCGTCTTCAAAATTCGTTCTACTCTGTACAGCTCGTCGGCACCAGCAGCGCTCTGAAGTTCATCAGAATAGAAAGTGCCGAGTATTTCCTCTCCATTCAGATCTTTTATTTTGTAAACTGGCGGCGTTCCCAGTCCAGCCGTGTACACCACTTTTGAAACCACGAAAATCTCCTCTGTCCAATTTGGTAAATATCCTTTCTTGAAAGTGGTCTTGTATTTTGTAATTCGGACCCGTTCTCCCGGCTTGAATTCAGGGTTAACTCCCATGGCTGCCAACTCAGGGTAGAGTGTATAAAATGCCTGCCAATCGTTCTCCTCTGTTACGTCGACGGGTTTCATTTTGATACTTCCGTGTACGGTGTTATTGTAATTCTCAAGAAGTTCTGGTAGAATGGGGAGCCATTCACGTGTCTGTTTATATGTAAAGTATTTCCACATCATCGTTTTAAGAGTGCGATTAAAACGTTCCACGACGCTAGCTTTTTTGTCACTGTAGGTGTGAAACCAGTGAATTCCCGCCTCCTCCAACCACCCCTGCATTTTTCGGTTCGTAAATTCCCGCCCCTCATCTATCTGAAGTTTGTCGGGTTGCCTCCCGGATTTCTTAATTATGTCTTGTAGCGCCTGTAACGTATCATCAGCCGTTTTTGACTGTATCGGCCTGGCCCATGCGTATTTACTGAGCACATCGATTACTGTTAGCATGTATCGAATGTTTTTATTCTCTTTTGCGAATGCTGCAGGGAATTCCACAAGGTCTGCTTGCCATTGAGCGTCTATCGATGTTACGAAAACGCGCCGGCCGCCACGAGTACGAGGTACCGGTTTATGAAGATTATAAGTTAGCTGAGTTTTTAACCAGTCCTGTACCTCTTTCTTAGTAATTGACAGGAGCCCGCTGGCGCGTGCTGCGTCATACAATTTTTGTACACCTCCAAAACCAGTTTTCGGGTTGTAATATAATTCTCTAAGAGTACCTTCGGTAGAACCTTCCATAATTAGCTATATTATACGAAAAATTTTATGTCGTACGGATGCCGTAAATGAAATACTAGTTTACTGAATGGTGTACTTTTCAATTGTCTGACCAGGTCCGTGGCTTCCCGTTCTGACACCTCCATTCCATATTCTTTTATAATAGTCTTGTTATCTGTCTTGCTCGGTGTGTAAAAAAGTACTAACATCTGTATGTTTTCCCTAAATGGTTTACTAATACTAGTATATTGTTGAGTCAGAACCCAGACAGATAATCCGTCGTGTCTTGCGCTGAAACCAAGTTTGACTAAAACGTCACTGCGCTTCTTCATATCTTTGGACGAGGCGCAGTCATCGAGGATTATTAAAGTGTTCGTGCCGGCCCATTCTTTATGAACGAAAGATAGTGTATCATCAACAGCATCGAGTCCGACCGGAAACACAAACACGTTGTCATCAGTGAAAATGAATCTTTTATTATACGTTTTATTATTCATGAATGTCGGACAAATGAAAACTATATATTCAAATTTTCCTAAGTACGGGCCAGTGAGGAGATCCATCACATATTCCGTTTTGCCAGAATTTGTCGGTCCAGTTACAATCATGTTGAATGGCACGGTTGCATACATCGGATCTATATACTGTACATAAATGTAATGAATATTGCTAAAGATAACAAACCAATTTTATCATATTCATGAATAGGTTCTGCGCCGGTCACGGCTGCTGCCTTCCGTTCCGAAGGCGATAGGGGGGGTCTCCGACTCGTATCATTGTGAGTTGGTCCGGAGGGCTCGTCCTGCCACTTCACGGGATCCCCCTCCCCCCTTCCATCTCATGTATAGCACTTTCTCGAACTTCCGTGTTTATATCACCATTCACCCCGAAGACCATAGATTCTGTTGCGTATTGCAATTCATTATTATAACCTGAGATTGCCGGGCCCGAAAGAATAACCATCTCAGACGGTAAGAGAAGTAAATTGGGCGAAACTGCCATATCAAGTTTGACACCAGTATTCATTATTGTGTCTTGGTATCGCCTATAACTGATTACTTTGTCGGTATTGCGAATTTCATCTTCGAGGAGAACGCCGAATTCTTTTCGTACTTGCTCTGCACTGCCAGTATCGCCCACTATGGTACTACGAATATTCGCTTGTGCACCGAGTATGCAATATACGTAGGCTTCAAGGCTTTCATTGAGGCGGGCTAGACCAGCCTTTGTTAGTCCCGAGTCTCCCTTCAGAGGAATGAAACTATTGTATTGACCCTCCGATCCATCATTTCTAAAGAAATAATAATGTGGTCGGTCTTTATCGGGCAGTACATGTTTTTTCTTTCCAAAAATGGTATGTGTATAGAAAACGCCTCCATCGGCGGAGAGGAAAAAGTCATGACCATTGTATATTGCTTTTGGCTGTCGAACAGGCCCACGATTAGTGTAATATTCATATCCATAACCATGACCTGAGTTCTGGCCGCCGCGATAACGAAAGTCGGACTTCGTGGGGCTTATATTTCCAAATTCTGTACATAGAAGTTCATATTGGACGAGATTGTATGGATTGTCGCCGGCTTTGAAGGTGGGGGTATCGTCTGGAAGTGCAACGCCCATTTCATGAAGGATCCGACGTACTGTAAAGTATACATGAAAACGACAGAATGATCGTATTTGTGGCGGAACCCCCCCTTCGGAACCGAAGAGATGGGCGAATGATATACCACAACCAGTAGTGCTGCACCATACAGCGAAATTTAATTGCTGGTCCCAGTATTTCATGTTTGGCCCGCCCAGCCAGACATTACTTTCTTTAGCTGTTCGATGAGTGATTACTTTATCTTTAAATATATCCCGAGGATGAAAAGTAAATTTATCTGTCGGCGTTACATATATTTCTAAGTCCATGAGAATAGGTTTTATTCCCCCATTCGGTTTGGAAGGAATATCTGCATGCTGTACTGTCGGTACGCTCGTCTTATTCAATTGAAAAGCAACTGGGAATGCGTCTGTACTCATGATTTGTGTTTCTATATACAGATAGATTTTAATGGAGGAGAATTTTCCATACTTCGGAATCCCTATAGGAACGGTACTAACATTCCAGACCATGTTAATATTATATTTCGGATTCAGGTTTTAAACGAATTTTTTATTTTTCACTAAGAATAGATAACATACTGCAAACAATGGAGAATTAATAAAGACATCGGCAGCAGCAAATACGCGTTCCGAAGGGCCTTCGGTGCCTTCGGACGCTCGATCCATAATAAAGACGAAACGTGAAAAAATACCCTGTGTCATCGCAAGTGGTCAAAGTAAGTTATTTTTTGGTAAGGAGATTTCAGTTGCTGACGTAGAAAAATGGGGAGATGAAACGGTAATTAAAGCCTTCAAAATGTACGAAGCGAAATACAGTTCTCTTATAAGTGATAATATCACTCAAAGTTTCATAGATCTAGGAGCCCGCGCAATAAGTCAGGTAGTTCCAATCGATGACCGAGATAACTATGCCACTGATCTTAAAAAGGATTTTATTCTAAACAGTGAAATAAAACGATTATCAGGACGGATAGCCTACACGTGGGGACCCATACTTGCTCTAGTTTCCACCGGTTTAATTACGGGTAAACATTTAAATTTTAAAAAAATCGGGCTTAATATAATACCTGAAATAAATGGATTCAACTTCGCAAGCACCGACTCAGCAAACGGCTCCACCAGGGACTCCGTCAGGGGCCCCGCCGACTCCGTCACCTCCGACGACTATGCCACAGTGCAACATAGAGAAAATTACGTTACCGACGAAGCATCCAGGGAGAGTGGAAGCTGGCAAGAGATTAGCAGAATGGAACAGGCAAAACAAGGAGAAGAAACGAAAAGCAATGACTAATGTCGTGAGTATGACTGAAGCAAACTGTATAGACCCCTTTCGGGACCGTTCCGCTAGGGTACCGCCTACGACGAAAGAACAGTGTGATAGCTGGTATAATAAATGTTATCTTGTTTTAGGAATTGTGGGAGTTTCATTGACTGCATTAGGGCTATATTGGGGGCGTGCTCGGCATCCCCTCCGGAAAGATCCTCCCCAAAATCAGAAAGCGAAAAAAACAGAGCCCGTAGCGGCTCCTGGGGGAGGGGAACCCAGCTCCTCTACATTGTATGAGATGGATTAATACATAATGACTAATGTTAAACCTGTTAAAAATATACATAGCTGTTCTCCAACTCCGTTAGGTCCGATTCCGTAATTATTTTATTTTTCTATTTTATATACTTGTCAGCAATCATGGATACTAAAACAGTTGTAAACACAATGTACGATGGTATTGTAATCGCTGGACTTGCGATGGGATATCTTATGATCTCCAGCAAATTTTTGAAAATAGATATGGGCGATCCAAGTCGACCAAATTTAATTCGATTGGCAAAATTAGGCGGTGCGACTGCTGCTGCGGTTGCGACCAAAGATCTCCTTGAACAGAAAAATATTATTCCTGCAGAACCTTATACTTTGTAATAATATACAGTTAGCTATGGCCTCAGCAATAGGAATGACAGTTCTCGGTGCTGTATTAAATGCAACGGCATTCACAGGAGGAAATATTATCGGACAAAAGCTTTCTGGGAATGGCGACGCTCTTATTGAAGAGAAAGTCCGACATGATAAAGCATTAGAAAAATTTGAACATGATCGCAACGTCTGGTCAGAAAAAAGATTACTACAGGCTGACTGGGAAAGAGAAAATCAGGCAAAGGATGCACATGCTGCGGTAGAATTAAGAGATACAGATGCAGAAATCCTGGAAGAAGCAGAAGCGGTGCAAAGCAACTCTACGTCAGGCCAGCGCAAGCGTTAGCGCAATTCTCAGATTATTATCAGCCCAGTCCTGAGCAAAAGAAATATGAAATGATTTATATTGCTGGAGGATTGGTCGTGGGATGGTTTATGTTACACCGGTAGGGTCCCTTCGGAACGCTTCGGAACGGCTACAATAATTCAATACAAAATTTAGTTGACCTGTTATTGAAATTAACTATGTTTCCATTCTGATCTGTTATCCAAATACGCATTGAACTCATATGGTCTGAACCCTTTCTCAATGGCATGGAAATTGAGCCGTTTTTAAAATCATAGGTGACCTTTTCACCTATTCCTTTTGTATCCCGGATGGGAAGTATTTGTAAACAGTCCGATAATTTTCCCTGTATGTATCCTCCCGAGCCAGATGAAACATAACTTCCAGTAAGATCAACGACATCTGAATGAACTATGTATTCAGTGACTGTTAAGAAATCAGCTAGCCTGGACTCATAGTACTTTTTATCACGGGGTTGTTCTCATTTTTATCTGAAAAGCCGACGAGGTTAGCGAAGTTACCTGTGGCATTAAAAAATAAGCCAAAGTTAGATAAACGCGGCCTGTCGGCACATGTTTTTCAAAATTAATTTTTGCTTCAACCCGATTGCTTTGTTTTACGTATCGATATTATAGTTACCCGGTCGTATGATTTAGTCATCTTTGGTTGGTCGCCTTCTTGATATTTTAATATACTATCGTCCCCGTTATGTTATACCATGAGTTAAAGAGTGAACACTCGAGCAGTCTTATCTTCGTAAACTGTGATATGTCAATACAAGGGTAAAAATTGGTAGTAACCGGTTTGCCTGTTTCGCTTTCAATCCAAATGATCATCGTTGTACGTTGTATATTATTACAAGGTATTATTTTAATTTTCACTGTATATAGGTCCCTACGGAGTATGTCTGATTCAATTAACTTCGGCCTAGGTGCAATTCGTATGCAAAATCTTGAGCTTGAAGATTTGAGTGATGTTAAAGTGAACAATAATACTAAGATAGCTGCTAATCATAATAAGGATTACGTCCTTCGTTACAAGGACTGCGAAAAATATTTCGTTTTAGCCTCTGCCGCGGTACAAAGTCATGAACATGCTGTAGAATTTTCCAAACTTACAGACATTGATGAAACTGTAATTGACGCCACAAAGGCTTCGAATGATCCAACTCCTTTTGCTCTGACGTGGGATGGGGATAGTAAGAAATTCATGCCTTATAATGTACCGCGTAACATCTTAGATATATTGGATAGTGAAATTGCGGGTGGAGTTACTGAACTGCCAGGAACTCCAAATGTTATTTATTTCGATAGCAATGTTAACAAATACAAGTTGCTTGATTTTCGCCGTTGGCTTACTCCTAAGAATCCATACATTGCACTTCTTGGTATACCAATTCACCTTAAAATTAGTCCTCTTAATACAATAATGTCTTCAGATAATACACTGCGAAGGTGGATAAATAATGGGGAGAATTATTGTTCATATATAGCTAGCGGAGTTCCAGTTAGATTATTTTGGGACACAACTTTAAAGAAACAGGGTCTGAAAAGTGTGGGGGAGGGGACAGCTGAATTAACTTTACAGACTATGAATCAACAGATGACTGATAATATGAAAATAATTGAGCATGGTACAGTTCTCATTAGATGTGTAAAGTTAGCTACAGGAAATGAGTATGATGATTTGGTTGGATATTACGCTATGAAAACAGATAACAGAACAACTTGTGATATTATTATAAATATCGATAAAGACCGTAATGATATAAATATCGAATGTTTTGTTGGCGGGAATAGAGTAGAGAATGACTCTGGAACTACATTTGTACGTAAAGATAAAAGTGTTAATACTTTGGATATCAGCGTTATTTATCTAAAACGTCTCATATTGTTTGAAGTAATGGTCTTCCGACATATTTTAAGTTCAGAAGAAATTTCTAAAATTTTATCTATCGGGTGAACAAGTTCGTATCGATAGGAACTCCGAGTTCAGAAAAAACTCTGCAGAAATTTTTTTTTTTCATGAAAACTGTAGAATGGCAGACCTTTAACATGACATCACAAGTTGCTAAGCAACCGGAACGGTATTGCGAAAGCGGTATTGCGAAATTCCTGGAAAGCCTCTTCTGGAAACGTCCCGATAGGAGTATTGCGCAACATCCCTACGGTTACGGGGGAAAATCTCGTTCCGACGACTCCAAACATAGTGAAAGGGACCAGCCAGCAGCATCCAGAAAACGAGAATCACCTCCAGTACGGGGCCTTTGTAAGAGCAGACCCCTTCGGTTACGGCTCCGGTACATCTCAGTCAGAATCTATCTAACAAATGATTCGAGAATAGAATGTCGTTCCGTTCTAATACCCAGTGAGTCATAGCTAGTGTATTGCGCAAGTCCAGGACCTAACTCAGCGGGGAATTTCCCACTGAGTTCAGGCTGCTGTATATGACTCATCGCCAGCTATTGCGTACGTGAGTTCATATATAGGTCAGGGTCACTTCATGTTATTGTAGCTACAAAGGGAAGGAAAAATTCCCTCTGTAGCTAAAATGGAGGGTCTAGCCCAGAGAGGAAGATATATATACTACTTAAGAGGATGCCCGGCAGTTCATAGCTGAATGTCTCCTGGAAGAATGTTAAGAAGAGGTTAATTATATGCTTTGAACGCCCAATCTGCAAACAAGTTGATTGATTTGAATTTCAATGCCAAAAAATTGGAAAGAAAGATTGAGAAAATTCGGCCAAATTGGCAACTTTGTGTGCTGGCATTTCTTTTTAGGTTTGAAAAAGGTTGCCTGCACTCTAGGCGAGCTGCGAATCCACAAAAAGCGCCTTATCTTCGGAGTATAATGTACCCATCTTACATACGGCAACATCATACGTCATTTGAAAGCTTATTATCTTTATTTTCAGAAAAGTGACGATGTGGAGCTGCCAAGTAGGGCCATAACCTCCTAATTTGCATAATTAACAAGGGTACCCAATTTGCATAAATGCGATATAATATTTGAAATTTATCGTTTACTTCTCTAACGATACGTTTAAACTATCGAGTGATATATCAAATGAAAGGTCTTTCCATGTAGAATACAAAATGGATATTCAAAGAGATATTGAAATGTATTTTAACTGAAATATTTTCATGTTTATATGGAAAACAATATTTTCCCCTTTTGAATAACAATATTTTAAAAATTTTAACACATACAGCCACAACACACAGCCACATCATACATCATTTGAAAGCTTATTATCTCTACTTCAAGAAAATTGACAATTTGGAGCTACCGAATCGGGCCATAATCCAATAATTTGCACAATCAGCACGCATACCCAATTTGCATAAATGCGATGTAATAGTATAAATTTATAGTTAACTTCTCTAAACATACCTTTGAACTATCGAGTGATATATCAAGTGAAAGGTAGTTGCATGTAGAATACAAAATGAATATTCAAAGAGATATTGAAATTGATTTCACTGAAATATTTTCATATTTATATGGAAAAAATATTTTCCCCTTTAGAATAACAATATTTTAAAAATTTTAACACATACAGCCCTATCATACAGCCACATCATACGTCATTTGAAAGCTTATTATATCTACTTGAAGAAAATTGACAATGTTGAGCTATCAAGGAAGGCCGTACCCCTTTATGTGCATAATTTACACTGGTAAGCAATTTGCAGAAATGAGATATAAAATTAGAAAATTTATTGTTAACTAAACATACTTTTACACTATCGAGTGATATATGGTATTTGGTAATGGTATTTGCATGTAAAACACAAAATTGATATCAAAAGTGATATTTAAAGTGATTTTACTGAAATATTTTCATATTTCTGTTGAAATAAATATTTCCTCTTTTGAAAATGGTATTTTAAAAAAATATAAGTAAAGTAACAATGCAACCACAAGCATTGTGATGTGAAAAAAGTGCGTAAAGAACATTGAGAACAAACAGCTGAAATTAAATTTGAAAATCATTACTTTTTTGTTGAATGTACATGTATGTTTTAAAACATATAAACACCTGTTCTTGTTTACAATATTATCCAATACCGATGTCTAGCTTTTATATGTCAGAGGCTGATTCTTCCAATATACCTTTTGTTTGGAGTATAATATAGCCATTCACAGCATAAGGAAACTTTTTAATGTTACTCAAGAATACCAACATTTTCTTGTAATGTTGTAACCATGAAAACGGAATATATATAACATTTTGATTTTAACATATATGGTAAATGATTTGAACGCCAACATTATTTCGTAAAGATGTGTTGGGAAAATATCACCAATTACTATTAAGTGCAAACATAAAAAAGATCCACATGAACGACACTATTGTAGTTTTGAAATGTAGCTTTGTAGCTGAAACAATGTGTCAGAGTAAGCTGCAGTAAAAGTAATGTCATGATTCATGATCCAAGTCATTCATGTCATTTCCAGTAAATCTAGTAATTGTAGGAATTCATCATCCTCTTCTTCACCAGCATTGTCATGAGTAAAAGGGTTTCCACAGTTATCGCTGCCTTGGCAGGAACAAAGGTCTGTGCAGGGAAGATTAATTTGACAGCAGACACAATTGGTGACATGTAATAAGAGAAAGCAGCTCCACACATCATTCATATCTTAGTTGTTTGAATTTTGTGTATGATATTGTGTATATTGCAAGTGTATATTATGTTATGTTTGGCCGTTTTATGTATAGTGTTGATTTGCCATGGCGAGACGTAGCCCTAATCTACGTGTCCTGCCCTATAGCTATGGGGTAGCAAGACTAATGTGACACTGCGATACTTTGATGCTACCTTTCGAGAATAGAGTTGTCTTCATCAGTCCTTCATTTTCTTTTGGTGAAATATGTGCACTGATTGAATTATTGTACGTGTTACCAATCGAGTTGTTCCACTGAAGTTCAGTTTTGCTCAAGTACGGAAGCTAGAATGTCTACTGTTCGTTAGGCTGTATTTGTGTATGCTCATTTGAATCGGAGATCGGACTGTTGTAGGTTTTGTGAAGTTTGGCATCATCGTAACGCTTATATTTCCGTTTCTTATGTATGTGATTAGGCTACGCTCACAAATAACGGTGAGGGCGGAGGAATTCGGGTTGGATTCGAAAATTTTGGGAGATTGTAGAAAGGCATTTGGAGTTTTTGATCTGCATATGGGGACCTGAAATGTTTTGGTTCCCTTTTACTTTTTACGATTCCAAGGTTTTGAAAGTAATTTAATGAAAATTTAATAACATTTAAATGTCATCCGATTGTCCAAAGTTAATAATAATTAAACAAGATTTAGAATCGTTTTGTCGCATTTCATTACTTTATCTCGAAAATATCTTGTATTTTGTATTGTCTTGTTGTTGCATGATCGTTCTAATGTATCGTAATGTTTCGCGTTTAACAAGGCCCTTGAATGTTGCCGTTTGGTTTCATGAACCGCTATGTATCTGTTTGTTTTGTGTGTATTTTGCTGTCGAGAATGTTCTCTTTGTTGCACCGATGACCTTTATATATAATAATGAGGTCTAACGATATTATTTCTTGAGAAGAGCTTTCGAAAATTTGAAAGTATGATGCTTTTGTTTATGTTTGATATAAATTCATTAAGCTCGTGTTGATTTCCTATGAGAATCATACATCGTCTCTGAATCTCTTTCAGAGTTATATCTGTTCAATGTGTTGCTGAATTATTCTCAATTTGTCTTGTGAAATGTAATGTCGGGAATGTCTGGTAAAACTGGAGATCAAGTACCACACCCAAATACCTGACGGTAAAATTCACTGTTGACTTGAAAGTGTTGTTTTTCAAGATCATTTTCAGCATAGCTATCATGTATTTTGTTGTTTGATTATGCAATCATTTGATGATCTTTCCTGATTTAATGATCGGTCGATTGATTCCATTGCTACACTGTGCGTTATATTAGTGTACATTGAAATAATGTCTAGTGTTACAAATGTCGCATTCGCCGGACCTTAGATTGTTCCACTTTTCCGTGTAAAATCTATCATATCTTTGATGTATGTTGTTTATTTCTTCACGATTTGTCTGAGAAAATAGTCAATGAATTCTTATCTGTAAAAGGTTGGACTGCATCATCCACTTGTAATTGGGCGGTCCACGAACTTTCCTGGTGGGCGTCATTTTGTTCACTTGTATTTTTAGCATGAGGTACCAACTTGTAAGTGGTGCTATTATTTTACTTTTAACTGGAATAATCTTCATTTCTAATTAACATTTATATAAAAAAAACCAAACATAATATACACTGACAATATACACAATATCATACACAAAATGCAAACAACGAAGATATGATGAACGGTTTGTTGAGTTGCTTTTCCTTCATTATATAACAAATACGATAAATGAAATATGGTGCCTTTCGTCTACATATTCCACATAACTGAACTGAAAATACAGATATAGCACAGATGTAGTAACCAATGATGTCTCCATCAAAACAAGATTTCTAGAGAAATTGAAACAAAAATGACATCAATAATACAAAAGGGCCATTCAACACACAGCTATTTATAACAAGATTGGAACTAATTTGGGATAATTGGATGGTGAAGTAATGTCGGTTTATTTTGCAAATTTAAGCTCATTTGCTTTTCTTTTGACTTGTTTTTAAGAGTAACTTGTAATATTTAAACACTCAACTATATAACACAAAACACGTTTTAGAAAATTTGCAAAATATGAAGACCCAATTATCCCGAATTAGTTCCAATTGGTTTTATGTATTCTTGTTGTTCAACTATATGGGAATTAGACAGGAAAAGGTTCCAGTCTGCGTACCCTTAATAAACAAAAAATCAATTGCAAAACAAATTCAGATATTTATCCCCATAACGTGAGCATTATTCGTATTTACTACACAATATTTTGAATATTAAAAACGAGTCAAGATGTTTACGATTTAATTGAAAATATTCAATAAGAATATTTTGAATACACGTTTGGAGTTCATGATTCTATTCTACATGCAAATACCTATCATTTGATATATCACTTGATAGTTGAAAAGTAAGTTTAGAGTACTTAACAATGGATTTTTTAAATTTTATATCGTATTCATGCAAATTAGGTACCCGTGTGCATTATGCAAATTAAATAATTACAGCCCTATTAGTCAGCTGCATGTCGTCATTTTTCATGAGGCAGAGATAATAGGCTTTCAAGTAACGTTTGATGTGGTTGTGTGATGCGGTTCTATTTGTTAACATTATTAAAATATCGTTATTCAAAAGGGGAAAGTATGTTGTTCTTCATTAGTACGAAAACATTTTAGTAAAATCATTTTAATATCTGTTTGAATATCTATTTTGTATTCCCAATGCAAATACCTTTCATTTGATATATCACTCGATAGTTTAAATCATGTTTATAGTAGTTAATAAATTTCTAATTTTATATCGCATTTATGCAAATTGGGTACCCATGTAAATTATGCAAATTAAGGGCCACGTCCGTACTTGACAGCTCCACACTGTCAATTTTCTTGAAGTACAGACAGTAAGCTTTCAATTGACGTATGATGATGCTGTACGATTTGGCTTTTCGTATTAATTTTTTTTTAAATATTGTTATTGAAAAGGGGAAAATACTTTTTCAATATAAAGATGACAATATTCCAGTGAAATGAATTTAAATATCTTTTTTTTATGTCTGTTAAGTATTCTACATGCAAATACCTTTCATTTGATATATCACTCGATAGTTTAAAAGTATGTTTTGAGTAGTGAATAATAAATATCTTATATTATATCGCATTTATGCAAATTGGGTACCCGTGGGACTTATGCAAATTAGGGGCTACGGCCGTACTTGACAGCAAAATGTTGTTAATTTTCTTCAAGTGGAGACAGTAAGCTTTCAAATGATGTATGATGTGGCTGTATGATCTGGCTGTATGTGTTCAAATTTTAAAATATTGTTATTCAAAAGGGGAAATATTTTTTTAAATATTAATATGAAAATAATTTAGTAAACCATTTTAAATATCTTTTTGGATACCAATTTTGTATTTCACATGCAAATACCTTACATTTGATATATCACTCGATAGTTTAAAAGTATGTTTAGAGTAGTTAACAATGAATTTCCTAATTTTATATCACATTCATGCAAATTGGGTACCCATGTGAATTATGCAAATTAGGGGGTTATGCCCTACTTGGCAGCTCCACATCGTCCATTTCCTTGAAGTAGAGATAATAATAGGCGAGCGGCAGACACACCCATTTTTCACACTTAATGTACCCACCTTACATACGGCCACATCATACATCATTTGAAAGCTTATTATCTCTACTTCAAGAAAATTGACGATGTGGAGCTGCCAAGTAGGGCCATAACCCCCTAATTTGCATAATGTACATGGTACCCAATTTGCATAAATGTGATATAAAATTAGGAAATTCATTGTTAACTACTCTAAACATACTTTTAAACTATTGAGTGATATATCAAATGAAAGGTATTTGCATGTAGAATACAAAATTGATATCCAAAAAGATATTTTAAATGGTTTTACTGAAATATTTTCATATTAATACTGAAAAAAAATATTTAACCCTTTTGAATAACAATATCTTAAAAATTTGAACACATACAGCCACATCATACAGCCACATTATACATCATTTGAAAGCTTACTATCTCTACTTGAAGAAAATAGACAACATTTAGTTGTCAAGTACGGCCGTAGCCCCTAATTTGCATAAATCCCACGGTTACCCAATTTGCATAAATGCGATTAATATTAGATATTTATTATTCACTACTCGAAAAATACTTTTAAACTATCGAGTGATATATCAAATGAAAGGTATTTGCATGTAGAATACTAAAAAGACATCCAAAAATATATTTAACTTCATTTTACTGAAATATTGTCATATTTATATTGAAAAAATATTTTCCCCTTTTCAATAACAATATTTAAAAAAATTTAATACAAAAAGCCAAATCGTACAGCATCATCATACGTCATTTGAAAGCTTACTATCTCTACTTCAAGAAAATTGACAATGTGGCGCTGTCAAGTACGGACGTGGCCCTTAATTTGCATAATTTACATGGGTACCCTATTTGCATAAATGCGATATAAAATTAGAAATTTATTAACTACTATAAACATACTTTAAACTATCGAGTGATATATCAAATGAAAGGTATTTGCATGGAGAATACAAAATGGATATCCAAAGAGATATTAAAATGATTTTACTAAAATTTTTTGTACTAATGTAGAACAATATACTTTCCCTTTTTAATAACGAGATCATAATAATTTTATCACATAGAACCGCATCACACAACCACATCAAACGTTATTTGAAAGCCTATTATCTCTGTCTCATGAAAAAAGAACGATATGCAGCTGACAAATAGGCTGTAATGATTTAATTTGCATAATGCAAACGGGTACCTAATTTTCATGAATACAATATAAAATTACAAAATCAATTGTAAAGTACTCTAAACTTACTTTTCAACTATCAAGTGATATATCAAATGATAGGTATTTGCATGTAGAATAGAATCATGAACTCCAAACGTGTATTCAAAATATTCTTATTGAATATTTTCAATTAAATCGTAAACGTTTTGACTAGTTTATAACATTCAAAATATTGTGTACTAATAACGAATAATGCTAAAGTTTTGGGGATAAATATCTGAATTTGTTTTGCAATTGATTTTTTGTTTATTAAGGATACGAAAACTGGAACATTTTCCTGTCTAATTCCCATATAGCTGAACAACAAGAATACATAAACCAATTGGAACTAATTTGGGATAATTGGGTCTTCATATTTTGCAAATTTTCTAAAGCGTGTTTAGTGCTCCATAGTTGAGTGTTGAAATATAACAAGTTACTCTTAAAACATTACAAGTAAAAAAAAAGCAGATGAGCTTAAATTTGCAAATTAAACCGACTTTACTTCACCATCCAATTATCCCAAATTAGTTCCAATCTTGTTATAAATAGCTGTGTGTTGAATGACCCTTTTGTATTATTGATGTCATTTTTGTTTCAATTTCTCTAGAAATCTTGTTTGATGGAGACATCATTGGTTACTACATCTGTCTTACATCTGTATTTTCAGTTCAGTTATGTGGAATATGTAGACGGAAGGCACCATATTTCATTTATCGTATTTATTGTCATATAATGAAGGAAAAGCAACTCAACACAGCGTTCATATCTTCGTTGTTTGTATTTTGTGTAGGATATTGTGTATATTGTCAGTGTATATTATGTTTGGCTGTTTTATATAAAGTGTTAATTAGCCATGGCGATTATTCTAGTTAAGAGTAAAACACTAGCACCACTTACAAGTTGGTACCTTATGCTAAAAATTCAAGTGAACAAAATGACGCTCACGAGGAACGTTCGTGGACCGCCCAATTATAAGTGGATGATGCAGTCCAACCTTTCACAGATCAAAATTCATTGACTATTTTTTCAAATAAATCGTGAAGAAATAAACAACATACATCAAAGATACGACTGATTTTACACGGAAAATTGAGACACTAAAAGTTCCGGCCAATGCGACATTGGTAACACTAGACATTGTTTCAATGTACACTAATACAACGCACAATGAACCAATGGAATCAGTCGACAGAGCATTAAATCAGGAAAGATCATCAAATGATTGCATAATCAAACAACCAACAACAAAATACATGATAGCTATGCTGAAAATAATCTTGAAAAAACAACACTTTCAAGTCAACAGTGAACTTTACCGTCATGTATTTGGGTGCGGTACGAGATCTCCAGTTTTACCAGAAATTCCCGACATTACATTTCACAAGACAAAATGAGAATAATTCAGCAACACACTGAACAAATATCGCTCTGACTGAGATTCAGAAACGATGTATGATTCTCATTGGAACTCAACACGAGCTTAATGAATTCATATCAAACATGAAAAAATGCATCATACTTTCAAATTTTCGAAAGCTCTTCTCAAGAAATCATATCGTTAGACCTCATTATCTATAAAGGTCATCGGTGGAACAAAGAGGACATTCTCGACTGCAAAACACACACACAACCAACAGATACATTGCGGTTCACGAAACCAAACGGCAACATTCAAGGGCCTTGTTAAACGCGAAACATTACGATACATTAGAACAATCATGCAACAACAAGGCAATAGAGAATACAAGATATTTTCGAGATAAAAGTAATGAAATGCGACCAAACGATTCTAAATCTTGTTAAATTATTACTAACTTTGGACAATCGGAAGACATTTAAATGTTATTAAATTTTCATTAAATTAATTTCAAACCTTGGAATCGTAAATAGTAAAAGGGAACCAAAACATTTTCAGGTCCCCTATATGCTGATCAAAATCTCCAAGTACCCCTCTACAATCTCCCAAAATTTTCGAATCCAACCCGAATTCCTCTGCCTCTCACCGTTATTTGTGAGCGTAGCCTAATCACATACATAGAAACGGAAATATAAGCGTTACGATGATGCCAAACTTCACAAAACCTACAACAGTCCGATCTCCGATTCAAATGAGCGTACACAAATACAGCCTGAACGAACAGTAGACATTCTAGCTTCCGTACTTGAACAAACTGAACTTTCAGTGGAACAACTCGATTGGTAAATCCTACAATCATTCAATCAGTGCACATGTTTCACCAAAAAAAATGAAGGACTGATGAAGACAGCTCAGTACTCTCAAAAGGTAGCATCAAAGGATCGCAGTGTCACATTAGTCTTGCTACCCCATAGCTATAGGGCAGGACACGTAGATTAGGGCTACGTCTCGCCATGGCAAATCAACACTATACATAAAACGGCCAAACATAACATAATATACACTTACAATATACACATGTACCGTACACAAAATTCAAACAACTAAGATATGAACGATTTTGAGGAGCTGTTTCTCTTATTACATGTCACCAATTGTGTCTGCTGTCGAATTAATCTTCCCTGCACAGACCTTTGTTCCTGCCAAGGCAGCGATAACTGTGGCAACCCTTTTACTCATGACAATGCTGGTGAAGAAGAGGATGATGAATTCCTACAATTACTAGATTTACTGGAAATGACATGAATGATTTGGATCATGAATCATGCCATTACTTTGACTGCAGCTTACTCTGACACATTGTTTCAGCTACAAAGCTACATTTCAACAACTACAATAGTGTCTTTCGTGTGGATCTTTTTGTTGCATTGATACTTAAATTAATTTTTTAAATACCATTATTAAAAAGAGGAAATATTTATTTCGACAGAAATATGAAAATATTTCCGTTAATTAATTTAAATATCACTTTTAATATAAATTTTGTGTTTACATGCAAATACCATCACCACAGACCATATATCACTCGATAGTGTAAAAGTGTGTTTAGAATAGTTAACAATGAATTTTCTAATTTCATATCTAATTTCTGCAAATTGCTTACCAGTGTAATTTATGGACATAAAGGGGTACGGCCTTCCTTGAAAGCTCCACATTGTCAATTTTCTTCAGGTAGATATAATAAGCTTTCAAATGACGTATGATGTGGCTGTATGATAGGACTCTATATGTTAACATTTATAAAATATTGTTATTCTAAAGGGAAAAATATTTTTTCCATATAAATATGACAATATTTCAGCGAAATCCATTTCAATATCTCTTTGAATATTCATTTTGTATTCTACATGTAACTACCTTTCATTTGATATATCACTCGATAGTTTAAACGTATTTAGAAAAGTTAACTATAAATTTATAATACTATATCGCATTTATGCAAATTGGGTATGCATGTTTATTATGCAAATTAGGGGGTTATGGCCCGATTTGGTAGCTCCAAATTGTCAATTTTCGTGAAGTAGAGATAATAAGCTTTCAAATGACGTATGGTGTGGCTGTGTGTTGTTGCTGTATGTGTTAAAATTTTTAAAATATTGTTATTCAAAAGGGGAAAATATTGTTTTCCATATAAACATGAAACATTTCAGTATAATCAATTTCAATATCTCTTTGAATATCCATTTTGTATTTTACATGGAAAGACCTTTCATTTGATATATCACTCGATAGTTTAAACGTATCGTTAGAGAAGTTAACAATAAATTTCAAATATTATATCGCATTTATGCAAATTGGGTACCCTTGTTAATTATGCAAATTAGGAGGTTATGGCCCTACTTGGCAGCTCCACATCGTCAATTTTCTTGAAGTAGAGATAATAAGCTTTCAAATGATGTATGATGTGGCCGTATGTAAGGTGGGTACATTAAACTCCTAAATAAGGCCCTTTTTGTGGATTCGCCGCTCGCCTATAAGCTTTCAAATGATATATGATGTGGCTGTATGTAAGGTGGGTACATTAAGTGTGAAAAATAGGTCAGCCTACCGCTCGCCTCTGCTCTCTTCGAAGGAACAACATTTTTCTGAAGCTAACTTCTCATCTCACTTCATACATCCGTAGGAGTATAAAGTGACTTTTATCTCGTATCTTTCACATCTTTATCTCGAGTGACATAAGAAATGTCTACATGTCGGAGGAACTTTAACTCTGGTGCACCTTTCTTTATGGACTGTCTTTGTGTGTAATCAAAAAGCACTACGCATAACAGTAAACTAATCTCCACAAAGTTTAACTGATATTTGAAAAAGTCTAAACATGGAAAAACCACAGCCCAAACATTTGTCGGCACTTTGGATTGGCATGGGGTCACTCGAACTCATTGACCTTACAAGTTAACAGGACTAAACTGTTTTACGCATGTCATTTTTTGCAGTTTCTGATCCAATTAATTTTGGGAAAATACTAAGGTGATGCATGATTGTTCTGTTACTAAATGTCTTCTAGAAAGAATATCACACTCTTAGTTTTTGATTTGATTAAAGTTGATGTACGAGTGAAGGATTTTCATTACAAAATTTACCTACTAGGCGGCTTTGTGTTGATAAACGATCAATTATGTGCTTGAATATAGGCTAAATCTTCAGAACAATTTGATTTAGTGGTGAAAATTCGACCACTTTGACAACTTTGTGCGCTGTGGTGGCATTTATTCGGTTAAAGTGGCTTAGAGCGCCCTCACATAAACGAGTCCTTGACTCTGTTTTCTGAAGAGGGGTAGCTTTTTCTGACTCTAACTCCTCACAACTTTCACATATCCGTAGGACTATAAAATGTTTTATCACGTGTACTTCACATCTTAATCTCACATTAAAAAATTTTGTTTGCAACGTTCATCACTGTGGGGGCATATGTTTGGTGGAGTGCCGAAGAACGTCCGCACACGGCCTAGTCTTTGAGTCTGTTTCGTGGCGAGTAACAATTTTTCTCATGCCAATTCCTCACCGTAATTTGCACATCTGAGGACTATTCAAGTTTACATACAGGTGGAGACTTTTCATCCAAATTTGACTTGCTAGGCGGCTTTATATTGACAAAAGGTCAATTATATGCTTGAATATAAGCTATATCTGCAAAGCACGTTGATTTATTTGTATTTCAAGAGATAGAACTGAAAAACTCGGCCGATTTGTCAATTTCGGGCGGCACTATTTGATGTGATCGCTTGAGGTGAAAGATGAATGGTTACAAATGACATTACTTTCAAATTTATTGAATCAACATATGAGACATATAAGACAATCCTGAAAAAGAGTTTTGACTGAAATTAGCAGATCTAGTGTAATAGTTTTCTTAACAAATCCTCATGACAAAAATACAGTCTGGGTGTAGATGAATTTCCTTAACATTTTAATGCATTGGAATATCGCGACATTTATGTTATAATTTTTTTGTCAAATTTTACGGCATCAGCTTAACATTTCTTTGCTTGGTAACTTATAAAGTTGAAAGCTGTGGTCATACCTAATTTCACCTTTGTTTTGGTGATTGTGTATCGGCATGTTGATAATGTTTCTCTTGACCAAATTCCTACCTTTAGGGAGATTTAGAAACTTCGTTCCTTTTAGGGCTGCACCACCGCTATCAACGGTAAATCGACTTTAGATTCTTGCCCGTTAATTGAGGATAAATGAAACATAAACACGAGTACTGTCTGATGGCGAGGCTCTATAGCTCAGCAGAGTTCTTTGGAAGCGAGCATAACAGTTTTCTGCGTGGCAGAACTAAATTGAAACACATGGAGACTGTAATTAACTATAAAACGATGATGCTTATGTAATAATCGCGGTTGAGGGGGTATTCCAATGGGTGATTGTTACAAAGATCTCTACCTATGGGTGAAAGTTACGGAATCATTTCACCGTAGAAGTCGCGCTTCAGTATCAGTAACTCTTGGATGACAGTGGAGACAAGTGTACTCGCTGTATGAGGTGGGAATGTAGGCAGAGGCAGAACAATCAAAAGAATAGTTGACAATGAAAAAAGAGTACATGACACGGTAAATTATGTCATAAAAAAACGAGGAGTGGTTGAGTTGAATATTAAGCCCCAGCTATTGAACTGACGTCACGGATAAATGGTTATCAGAACTAAAACCTTTTGGGGCCGAATGATCTCGGAGGGAATCGTGACGTCCTTTGATCAACGTTGGCAAGCTGCCATAAACCAATCTGAAAATCAAAATAACAGAGTTGTTTTATTACACAGACATAAACGTCAGGTGTAAGAGCCAGTGACACCTTGCAAAACATTTCTATGTAGAGCCAAAATTTTATTTACTGCACTGCTTGCAGAGAATCGTGTCTGCGGAGCAATTGTTCCTATCACCTAATCACCCTTGACCTGTAAGCCATAGCTTATAACAAATCAAACGTGGGCGAATTATTGGAAGCCAGTGAGTCGTTCAAAAAGCCAAATTTAGCACGCTACTGAGCGACGCATTCCATCGACGGGTGCGCTAAAGTACCTGGGGACAAATTTGTACCCAGTAGACCGTAACACCCCCCCCCCCCCCCAGAAGAGTTGCGACCCATCCGAGTGCAAACAAAATACATGTTTACCGATTTCAGTATTAAGACAAGTGGAGCAGTCCATCCAAACAATTCTCAGCGAGTGTTGGTGCCCTGTTCATGAGGTGATATATTTTCTCCCAATTTCATTGATGTCCTCCTCTTCAAGCCAACCCCTTTTTTATAATGGTCGTTTCTTTTATAAGACGGTTTCTATCCGACGTACAAACTTGCGTAGGAGTATCGAAACTCTTCGTCCTATAAGGTCTTACATACACAAAAGAGACACATTCTTGATCACTACACCGAGAAACAGTACATATCCACAGCGAGCGTTCCCGTGGTATTGCAGTCCTTGCGAACTGACCCAGTCTCCTCAGCGGGAAACCCGGGTAAGTTAAATTTCTGTTGGAAGTTTGATTTTCTATTAACATCGTTTGGCAAGTCATCTTTAGAAGAGTGTAAAGCTCGATACTTATCCTGTAGATTTTAGATTTGAAGCTTACAGTACGCCGGTCTGACTCTATTAATTTTGACTGATCGTTGCAAATGAGTAAATAATATGCTTGATTTGATGTACCTGCAATTTTGTACCACCTGATACTTTCCTTAATTAAAAGAGCTGAAAGGCAATACTGAATGCCCTGGTCGAGTTCGACATAAAACGAAAAAGCAACATTAACAATATCAAAGATACGATAACCACATTTGAATATTTGCAAGCGTCCGACATGAAGTCGTGTGTTTCAAATACTTTTAATTTGTCTAAAGTTGTGTGCGACAAATGCTAATAAAATGAGGCTAGGAAAGTGTTTAGGCTAGGAAAATGATGTCTTTGACGACCGATTCAGGTTTAAACTTATAAGTCTCCTCTCTAAATGGGAGTATATTCTGTCAGCGAAATGTAATTTTTAAATACTTAGTTGAATTATTTTTATAAATTTACGTATCAACGGAGGAATTGAGGAGAAGCCACGGCGCGGTTTTCAGGTGCGTTTCCTATTCAGGCTCAAGTAGCGTAACATCACGTCAATCGCGTCAACGTCGTCGGCAGGCAACATAGCCCAGTCTGCCGATGACAGTGTTATGTAAATTATTATGTTAATATGACGCATGCGCACTGAAAGTTTTCACCTTTATCGGTATCGGAACTTTGAAGTGTATATCGCACCTATGTTTTTTTGTTTTTTTTTTGTCTGAACGTAATCGAATAACATAAAACAATATTCATTATTTCGAAAATCCACAACGTTGTAGTGGCGACTATTTCTATGGTAGTGTATTTCACTGTCGAGGTTGTGAAAAATTTACACTGTCAGGAGACGTTCGAGTTCATATTCGCCGCGTTTTTGTCACGTGACATGATGTCAGATGTGGCGAACATGTGAGAGCAATCCCCTGAGAGCGATAGTCAACACATTGGGTACCACTTCGAGAAGCTCTCAGTTAGTTCGCTTTGATGAATAGATGCGCGATTTTGGGCTGCGAAAACACAAACCTGGATGGTTGAAAATAAAAGATTTGTTTTATTAAACATAATAAATGTCAATTGTAGGAGCCAGTGTCACATTGCAAAACATTTCTATGTATAGCGCGATTTTATTTATTGCACTCCTTGCAGAGAAACGTGTCTATAGAGCAACTGTTCCTATCACCTAACCCTTGACCAGTATGGCAATAGTTTATAACTAATAGCGTACGCGAATTGTTGGAAGCATTGAGTCGTTCAAAAAGCCGAATTTAGTGTGCTAACCGAGCGACACTTTCCCTCGGCAGGAGCGCTTAGGTACCTGGGAACAACTTTGTACCCAGTAGACTGTAACACCCCCCTCCCCTTCAGAAGAGTTGCGTCCAATCCGATTGCAAACAAAATACATGTTTACAGATTTCAGTATTTAGACAAGTAGTGAAGTCCATAAAGAAATTCTCAGCGATTGTTGGTGTTGGTGATTGTTTATGATGTGATATATTTTCTCCCAATTTTATTGATTCTCCCATCTTCAAGCCACCCCCTTTTCATTATGGTCTTTTCTTTTATGAAGACGGTTTCTATGCCGCACAAACCAGCGTAGGAGTATCGTAAATCTTCCTCCTGTGAGGTCTTGAATACACAAAGAGACACATTCTTTGTCACAACACCGTGAAACTGTACATCTTGACAAAGAACGTTCCGTGAGATAGTAGTCCTGTGAACTGACCTCGTTTCCTCAGTTTTAAACCCGGGTAGGTTAAATTTCTTTTTGAAGTTTGATTTTCTTTGTCACTTCGAAAGTCGTCTTTAGAAGAGTGAGAACTTTTATACTACTTCCTGTTGAATTAAGATTACAAGCTTACAGTGGGAAGATCTATCTGAAACATGGTTGATCGTTACAAACGAGTAAAAATAAAGCTGGTTATTCATGTGATTTTAATGAACCTGCAATTTTCTACCACCTGATGCTTTCCTTTATTCAAAAAGATGAAGGGCAATGCCCAGGTCGATTTCGACATAAAATGAAAAAGCGGATTTAATTATGTCAAAGATACGTTGACCACATTTGTATGTTTGCAAGCGTGCGACATAAAACAACGTGCTGCATATACTTTAAAATTGTTTAAAATTGTGTGAGACATGCTAATACAAGAGGCCAGTCAGATTTACGCTTATCGATTTATATGTAAGTATATAATGTCGGGAAAAAAGAAAGTCATATTAGTTTAAAGTAGAAAGTTTATAATTAAAGTCTATTATATTTTAAATATTACAGCAAAATAATCCGAAGTTTGTTCAAAACGAAACATACATTTTACATGATTCACTAATTGGCTGGATGTTTTAGTGGAGTAACTACCTAATTTGAAATTGCCACTTGATATCATCGACCGTGGTATAAGCTTAAAGGCGGAGCCTCCCTTTAAAAGGACGCCAAGGTATGGCGGCGTTCATTGTGTAAGTGGACACCAAACAGGCAACACGCGGGCACACGCTCCAGAAAATGACGCTTTTTAGTTTTCCCCGGCCGCAAAACACAGACAGACTGCCAAGCGGTCAGCGCGAAGTTGCTGCCGATCGAACTCTGTGGTCATATTCAAAGCCTAAGCGACGAGAAGACATTTTTAGGAAATTCGAGCGTTTGTGGAGGGGAATCAATGACCGTTTGCGATTTGCGACCATCAATCAAAAGTTTGCATAACTCTGTTTGCAGGATTAGCAAAATGTGACAAAAAGTTGAGATCAGTTTGTGTAATTAATGTTATAGAAATCAAACATCGTACTGGCCAAGTGTTTGACTGGGAGGGGAACTCCACTAATGCGAGAACCTAGGATTGAAAAGTGCGACTATTGCCTCAAAACGAATTTTAACGTTTAATGACCAAATAATGATTGAACGCTTTCTTGTTAACTCGGTAGATATATCGGGCGTGATCAGAGACACGGTTGTTATTCCCAAAGACGACCAAATTGAAGTCCATAGTAAATAAATTATTTGAGACGAGCTGAGTGGTCCAGCAATGTCACTCTTGGAGGTCACTCAAGCGCTGTATCGCATGCTGAGAGAATCGCCAGTTCCATTTGACCCAATTTTTGCGGACCGCATAACGTGTAGTGCATGGCTAGGGTTATCTTTCACAATTCGAAAAACAACCATTTTACACTCCAGCGAACGTTGAACTTCAAGTAACACTGAACTTAATGAAACGTCCTTAATTGTTAAAAATGTGTGTTACCATCTTAATGTTAAAATTGTTTGCTCCGAAAGTCTACCATAACCCCTCCTATAAAATGGAATGGTTCAACAGCTGAATAATATCAACAAGTGATGCCATTGCCATCACATTTTAGCAACCTACGTCTAAAAATACATCGAAAAGCAGAAATGTCGACTTTATTCGAGTTCGCCGCTAATTTCAGGACGTCCCTGTGTAAACTATTATGGTCACAAAAGTATTATATGTATGATAAAGGATTATTACACAGAGTGTGGTCGATATCGCGTCGTATATTCTCGTGATCTGTCTGCGTGTGACTCGTTGCTGAGCAACTCGTCAGAATACGGACGCGTCACTCGAGTACCGAGTATTGCATCCAAGGCGGAGTATCTTATTGTAGTTAATTGAACACGCTCATTAAGCATTTTTATCATGTACGTTAACGTAAATCGCACGATGGCGTTGGAAGAGATCAGCTGGCAGTACTGTCAAATTGCTGTGTTTTCGAGAAAAGTGGAGAATAATCTTATCATAATCTTGAAGGAAAACTAAAAACAGTCCTCCGTTTTAACCTACTGACCCACTTGAAATGTTTTAATTGAGACAGTTTCTTGGCGGGAGATGTAGCAGAAGACATCCGAAAACATCAATATCTAGATGACCAGCACACTAAAATATTGTGGGCGCTCAAGCTTGTGTAGAAGTTTGTCTATGAAGGAATTGTTCCCATCAACTAACCCTTGACGAGTGTAATAACAGCATGTAAAGAACTCAAACGTATGCGAATGGTTTGAAGCAGCGGGTCTTTCTGAAGCCAATTTAACTGGCAAGCTGAGCAGCGCCTTCCATCAGTGGACGTATAAAGTGCCCATGGGCCAACGTTGTACCTAGTAGACTGTAACAATGCCCCAAACCAAATCCGAATGGTAATAAAAATGCATAGTTTTACTAAATAGATCATGGAGAAGTCCTACAAAGACAAAAATAAGCATATTTTGTGTGGAATAGGAAAACTTTGACCGCCATAAATGTTTTAACACACAGCTGTGTACTTAACTGTGTAAAGTTATTAGTGTAGGAAGGTTTGAAAACATCAAATACCTAAATGACCAATACACTAAAATATCGTGGGCGTTCAAGCTTGCATAGAACTTTGTCAATGAAGCGAATAACCCTTGACGAGTGTAACACTGGCTTGTAAAGAAGTCAAACGTAGGCGAATGATTTTAAGCAGTAGGTCTTTCAAAAAGCCAAATTTAGCTTGCAAGCTTGAGCAAGGCGTTCCATCGATGGATGTATAAAGTGCATAGGGGCCGAAGTTGTACCTACTTGACTATGACAAGCCCCCCCTTTCAGAGGACATACATCCAATCCGATATGAAATAAAAAATGCATAGATTTATTGATTTCAGTGTTAACACAAGTTGAGAGTCCAACAAAGACAAACTGTCAGCGTGTTTTGCGAGGGATAAAACACTTTGCCAGACACTGCGTCATAACTGTTTCAAAACAACAATCTTAATTGTGTAAAGTTATAGCTCTAACACTTGGCAATTGAACAGCTCATCGACGAAAAAGATTCAAGTTCAACCAGGATGTTGCTGGGTATGCTTTAACGTGTTTTTTTCGGAAGAAAGCAGTACCACTGTAACGCTGTGGAGAAATGGCCATGTAAATTTGTTACAATAAATTGTTGCGGTGCATAATATTAAAACACATTAAAAAATCACAACATAAAAAACATCATCGTGGGGTGTTATAAAACACCTAAAACCATGTCTTATATTAGGGCTGTAGCGCGTTAATTACCCGAGGGACTCTGCTTTACGCAAGGCCCCTCGACGTAATAAACAGGCGCTATTACCAACATGAACAGGTAAAATACTGACTTCCCAGCGAAAGACGACTTTTCGGCAACTGTACTCGCCGTATGTTGTGGTCATCGTAGTCACGTGACATTTTGTCAAAAAACTTGTCCCTGTGTACCAAAAATCATACCAAAAGCAAGCCCAGAATGAATATGTGTATAACTAATGATGTAGGATGTGGCACCATGAGGTCCCCATCCTCCCAAATTCGAGGGTGTAGCACGTATGGCTACTGATTTAGAGGAATACATGTAAGATCGAGGTCAAAGGTCATCCATTTGTCAAAAATAATTGTTTCCGTATTTAACCCTATGGACAAAAATTCAGAACCACAGCTATATCAGGTAGTTAGAATTACATAGTGCATAATAATGGGTACAATATGTGGCACTATCAGCTCCCCATCCTGACAAATTTTTAGCACTTATTGTCACTGATTTTATAGGCCGATTTGCTTATTTGAGGTCGCTGGGTTAGCAGGCGCTCTCCTGGAAGGGCTCTTGTGTTGAGAGATTTGGCGTTGCTGGACATGTGGTCAGTTGCACACACAACATTCGTGTAGTCTCCAATTCGTGCATGGAGTCTTGCAAGGGCCACGGTTGAAGGATCGGCATTCCTGTGGTTAGTCGGGCTGCTGCTTTAGTGCAGGTTAGGGTCACGGTGTTAGGGTTAGAGTAGGTTTGGATTGCGTTACGTTCAGGGTAAATATAAAGAGTGAGAAAGGTAAACAATGTGTTGTGGCCTGCACGGATCACAGGGAACCCAGACATCTGGTTGTTGTTGTTTGTATTGTTGTTTATGATTATAAGTCGTGTTGTTGTTTTTGACTAATAAACTCAACGAACATGACTATTGTTTTGTTGTTAATGTTTCAAACGTAACGTAGATGTCATAAGAAACGCTACAAGGACACTATCATTACTTGGCCCGATACAACTCTTCTGCTAATGTACACTCTCTTCATATACTTAGACAAGGGGTGCAAGTTCAGCACCCTTCCAGCTCATGCATCCCAATTTCAGAGCCCTAAAATAACCTTCTATTTACGAGTGATCGAGTTAAAAGTAGCATGACGAGACCTCAAATTTACTTTACTTTTACTTTACTTTATTGCCAATTCCAAATAAGTAAGTATACAAGGTATACAAAGTATACAATGACGAGGAAAAAGGCAAGTTGGAGCCAGGAATAATAGCTCAGAGCTAATCGAGCCTGGCCCCATTTTCATGAAATTTACATTGCAATATTTGTTTTAAAGGGCTAATTATGTCAATTGTTAATCAAAATTCTATATTTTAAATGAAAAAAAAATAGATAAACATTCACACATCTTGGTATTCACTTAAGAGATGCTGTCTTAATGAGTTTATAAATAAATCTCTTGTTGCACTTTGTTTGACAATATTGGGTAGGCTGTTCCAGACTTTGGCACCCATATATGAAATTGCAAACTGTCCTGCAGTTGTACGTACTTTCGGTAAAGGCAAGTTTTGACCTAGTTTAAATCGAGTGTCATAGCAATGATCAGCTAATCTAAAGTAATCACTCAAATTATGTGGTATATTTTTATGATGCAAATCAAACATGAATTTTCCCAGAAGTAATTTATGAAGTTTATGTGCATCCAGTATACCTCATCTGAACAATAAAGATGCAGTAGATTCTCGAAATCTTGAAAACGTAATTATTCGTACCAGCATTTTTTGGGTGATAAAAATCTGATGTAAATATGATGGATATGTACTTCCCCATACCTCAAGACCATACATAATATTTGGTTCAATAAAAGCTTTGTAGAGCAGTACTAGAATTTGCTGTGGTACATAGTTTCTTAGCCTAAATATGATTCCTACTTTTTTTCTTATACTATTATTTATCTCATTAATATGATATTTCCATGTCAAATGTTTATCAAAAACAACCCCAACAAAGATGCTTGTAGAACTTCTTCTATGATAACATTCTTTACAGATAAATTGCCTTGTAGTGTTACAGAGTTACGATTGCTGTGAAAAAGTACATACTTTGTTTTACTTATATTAACTGTCAGCTTATTGGCATCGCACCATTGAACAACGTCTTGTAAATGTACATCCACAAAAGAAAGATTTACAGAGCGTGTTTCACGTGAAAAAGTGTGGAAAAGGTTGGAATCGTCGGCAAAAAGCCTAAAGTCAAAAAATTTTGAAGAATTAGGAAGATCATTGATGTACATCAAAAATAGTGTAGGGCCAAGTACAGAGCCCTGGGGTACTCCACATGTAATTATAGAATATATAGACATAACAAAGCTAATGTGGGGTTTACTTTACCTCACATCTCGACAATCGCTGGAAAAACCGCCATTTTCACGTCGTTGTATGATGATTTTACTGGCTTTGAAGGGCAAGGGCACACCAGAGGTTCCATGTTAATGAGCATTTGAAATTAGCCTTCTTTTTGATGCGTCGGATATATAGATCACCGAGATTTAACTGTCGTCCATCAACAATCTAATTACATATACTCACAATTCTACCTAGAATGCTTTTGTCACACCAACTCAAACCTCCAAACCAGCCTAAAAATGAAAATGTTAACACGGATTTGATAAAAACAACGATAAAACGTTTTAAAATTGCAGAATTGACACAGAGTGATCTGAGCTCCTGAAGGCAATAAATCTTGGACTGACACTTTGAGTTAATGTATCAATGTGTGCTTTAAAATGAGCTTGTCGTCTAAGATAGTACCTGAATATTTGTATGTAGTAACCCTTTCTACTGCAACATCATCTATCAAAAGACTGGAAATGACTGTTGGTTTAGTCCTGAAATCAATAACCACTTCCTTTGTCTTTTCACATTACATTATTTTGAAAAATTTCAACTTCACTAAAGTAGGTGGTATTAGAGTTGGATAATTCTACTTACGTAGAATAATCAGAATACTTGACAAGTGGAGTAGATTCATTACCATAACAATCATTTGTGTAAAGTGAAAATAGAATCGGGGAAAGAACAGTGCCCTGTGGAGCTCCAGTAAAGGTAGACGGAGAGATTGAATAGGTTTTTGTCAAAATGTACTGATTTCCTGATCTTGTTTTTGGTAAGGGCCCAACAGAGTCAATGAGTATTCCAGGAACTTGCTGTAACAGGGCCTTTGGTATGGTCTAATTAGGTTTTCCTACAATTTGACAGCACAATAGGACTTTGGACCTACTACTTGATGTTGTGTAGCCCAATGGTCATTAACCAAGACATTTAGAGGTCTCCATGTACGTATGAAAATACCAGACTTTGTATGATAACAAACAGGAATGTCAGAAGTTTCAGCTTCGTCAACAGCCCTGTCAATAAAACACAAAATGCCTGGGTCTTTGTGATGTTCTACATTAAGATTTGATCTAGAACATGTCTTATTTTGGTCAGCAAAAGTTTTACTGGACGTTTCAAATCCACTAGGGATAACATACTGGTCCGTATAAAAACACCTGAATGAGAAAGGTGTCATTAAAGTCAATGTCTGTGATATCATTTTTGCAGGGTACAACAAATCAGAAATGTCCTGGTCAATTAGCAATTGGTTATGATTTAAATTAGGTTTATCGGTCACAAGTAGATTATAATGACCTTGTCCCCAGCAAGGTCATTTCCAAGGAGTAGTTGAATCCCTAGAAAAAGCAAAAAGGCCTAATACCTAAAGTCACAGTCCAAAACACAGTTGGAAAACAATAGACATTATGGAGAGGAACAGGAATGTAGTCACTTCAAACTCCCCCCCCCCCTTATATTAAGAACTTTAGAACCTAAGCCAACAAAAGAGACTGGGAAGTCCCGCTATCTCTTAAAATTTTGACAGGGCTAGGTGAAAACAAATCACCAGAAAGTGATATAAAACTGTCATGAATATATTGATCGAAAATACCAATAATGCTATCTTGTGAAGAATTGACCTTGACCTCATTATTTAGGAATAGGAGGGGGGTTTAACCTTAGCAAGTGTGTTGCACACTTTATTAAACTCCAGTTGAGATGATAAAGAAATAAAGCCGGTTGGCTTAGATCCACTCTGACCACTCTGACCTTTGCGTTTTCTTTTCAGTGTGAGACAATCTGACATAAGTACCAAGATTTCCAGAATGGGATTCAGGCTTGGGCTCTGGTGAGTATTTCTTGAACTCTGTGAACCTTTGTCACTTGACTTTCTATTCCCCTTTGAAAAAGTCTTAGATGAAAAAAGGAGTTAAATCTCCCTGTACTGTTTAGGTATTAGAAGGAGTGGGTAATTTGCTGACTAATGAAGTTCAATGGGTCAATAAATAATCATCGGCCAGACGTGCAGTATTCTCTAACGTATCTATCTGCCTTTTGTTCATTGAAAAACGTCTAGATGTCACTTCAAATGCATCTTTCAAAATCCTTAATCAAATGAGCTGCTGTAACTTTGCATGATCCTGACAAAACTTCTCAGAAGAATACCATCGGTCAAATAGCTGTTCCTTTGTTCGAGCAAATTCAATATAAGTTTGATCATTCTCTTTCTCACAGTCCCTAAATTATTGATAGTAAGCTCAGGATAAATTTCATCACACAAGAATAATCTGAAGCCTACTCTACTGACAACTAAATGTAAATTTCTCTGGCTTTACCCATAAAAGCACTCTGCAAAAGCACAGACCAGGACTTCTTTGACATGGCGACCCTTCTTGGAGAAAAATTACTGAAAAAGTCTAAATCTTAAAATCATGACCTGACAACCGGTTGTAGAGAAAAATGTCGAAAAAATTCATTGGCTC